>NW_015172070.1:184821-199263 GCF_001447785.1 Gekko japonicus
GAGAAAGTGAGGTGGGGCCCCGACGAAAGCTCCTACCCAGCCACAAATTCTGTTAGTCTTTAAGGTATCTGAAGAAGTGAGCCGTGACTCACGAAAGCTCCTACCCTGCCACAAATTCTGTTAGTCTTTAAGGTATCTGAAGAAGTGAGCGGTGGGTGACTCACGAAAGCTCCTACCCAGCCACAAATTCTGTTAGTCTTTAAGGTATCTGAAGAAGTGAACGGTGACTCACGAAAGCTCCTACCCAGCCACAAATTCTGTTAGTCTTTAAGGTATCTGAAGAAGTGAGCGGTGACTCACGAAAGCTCCTACCCTGCCACACATTCTGTTAGTCTTTAAGGTATCTGAAGAAGTGAACGGTGACTCACGAAAGCTCCTACCCAGCCACAAATTCTGTTAGTCTTTAAGGTATCTGAAGAAGTGAGCGGTGACTCACGAAAGCTCCTACCCAGCCACAAATTCTGTTAGTCTTTAAGGTATCTGAAGAAGTGAGCGGTGACTCACGAAAGCTCCTACCCAGCCACAAATTCTGTTAGTCTTTAAGGTATCTGAAGAAGTGAGCGGTGACTCACGAAAGCTCCTACCCTGCCACAAATTCTGTTAGTCTTTAAGGTATCTGAAGAAGTGAGTGGTGGGTGACTCACGAAAGCTCCTACCCTGCCACACATTCTGTTAGTCTTTAAGGTATCTGAAGAAGTGAGCGGTGACTCACGAAAGCTCCTACCCTGCCACAAATTCTGTTAGTCTTTAAGGTGCTCCTGGAGTCTTGCTCTTTTCTTCTGCTACAAACAGACTAACATGGCTACCCATCTTCACCTTGCTCTTGCTAACACTCCAAGGCAGTCGTCTGCCTCTCATCAAAGCAATCGTGCTGGACTGCTTGATCTCTGCTGGATGCGTAGGGGAGGGAGAGAAAGGCACTGGGAAGGGGAGGCTGCCAAATACAGTAACAAACCAGGGGCAAAGAGGACAGACACCCCCCTCCATCGAACACGTGATGAAGGCACCTCTCGGGTAGGCTGATGTTCCATTTTGTCCGAGCAAATATATTAAAGCCCTTCTCACACGCTTTGGCAAAGGCCTTTCTGTCTTGTCACACCAAAGAAAGCATCTTTGAATGTAGCTGAAAGCTGAGAGCCATGGGGGAAATCGGGCAGGGGATCCGAAGCACCAGAGCCGACTCCAGGGGGACGGTGTCTCGGCAACCTTTCCAGGAGGCAGCGGGGGCTCTTCAAAGCAGCAGCCCCTGATAAGGGAGAGTGGGAAAGGTCAGCCTCCAAGGGAGGGGATCACCTGTCCAAAAGGCCGCTCTGAGGAACCTCTGGCGTCCACTTTCAGCCCGCGCAGGAGATAGCAGCCGGGTGGTTCAGCTAACAATGGTATGGCTTGACAGAAGCGACTCTATTCTTTGGCCGGATTTGTCGTGACCTGGTTGCATTTCAATGAGAGAACTTCGGCGCTCCTTTTTTTTTGCTTCAGAGTTTCCCTGCACCCCCACCAAACCATCCGCCTTATCTCTGGGACGTCAAGAATGAGTAGCCATGAAACACAGAACAACCTGGGGCTGCTGGGCAGGATACAGAAGCGAGCGACGTACGGTTGGCCCTCATCGGCCGGCCACCTGCTCCTCTGCCGCGCTTTCAAAATGGCTGCCCCATCCACCTCCCCATCCTTCCAGGCATATCTGGGTCCTTCTTCCTGGCTGCACTGTTGCCTGAAAAGGGGGAACTGTAAGAAGACGAAACTCTTAGGCTGCAAAAGATAATCACGATGTAGCAACCGCCTTACTGGCTCAACAGAGACTTACTTGCGGTTGCAATGGGTTAACACAAAGACCCTGCTTACAAGATACTGTTGTTGTTTTTCTCTCTGTGTTTAATCTTTGTTTCCGAGGGTAGCCATGTTGGTCTTCAGTAGAACAATTACATTCAAGTCCATTAGCACCTTAGCGTGCCACTGGAGCTTTGTAGCGCAGCTATATTCCTTGGAGCTTTGACTCTCTTGATCCATCTCAAAAGCTTATATACCCTGAAATTTTTGTTGGTCTCTAAGGTGTTCCTGGACTCAAATCTATGTTTAATCTTTGAAGATTAAAGCCAAAACTTTTGCAAGATGCATCTGATGTTGTGGGCTCTAGTCTGTCTGTCTGTCTGACTCAATAAAAGGTGACCGACCAGCAGGGGTCATTTCGTAGACAAAGAGGTGCAGGAGCTCATTAGCATAACTCATTAGCATAACTTATTTGCATATGCCACACCCGCTGACATCACCGGAAGTGTGTCAGAAGGCAACACCCACCGCTGAGGCTTCACTGGACTGTTTTGGATTGCCAGCTATTGGGGGGGGGAGAGAACATGCAGATCTGTCCTCGCAGAGGAGGGAGAGCTTGTACCTGAACAAAACTTGGTCTTAAAGGTGCCACTGGACTGTTTTGGACCTGGGGGGGGAGCTCTGCAACTTACCTGGCTGCTTCTTGCTCTGACTGCGGGCTGCTGGGATCAGGGGGCGGGGCTTGTTGCATGTGCCCACCCCCTGGGCTCTTTACTGCCGGAGCTGCGCTCCTGTGCGCTCCTGCAGGAAATGACCCCTGCCGACCAGACTCAAAGTTTCATGGTACCTTGAAGACTAGCACTGTGTTTGTGACATGATCACTCAGCTGTGATTCTAGCAAGGCACGATCGTTCTAGTTACCCCTTTTTGTTTATCAACAGCATCTGGTCATGGGAGGTAGACAGGGTTGCCAGCCTCCAGGTGGTGGCTGGAGATCTCTCGCTATTACGACTGGTCTCCAGGTGGCAGAGATCAGTGTACCTGGAGAAAATGGCCACTCTGGAAGTTGGACTCTATGGCATTGTGCCTCAAACCCCACCCTCCTCAGGCTTCAGTCCCAAAAACTCCAGGTATTTCCCAGCCTGGAGCTGGCAACCCTAGAGGTAGATCCATCTTCACGTCTAGCGTCTGCTTCAGACCGAACTAGACATGACATCTGTCAAGTGTTCTCCACAGGGAATAGCAGCCATACGCTAGCTGACAGTTCCTGTGAGGAACTCCTGAAAGTGCTGCAGGGCCCCGATTTTGGACAGGACAAGGGCAGCGGAGGAAGACTCCCGCCTCCCCCCCCCACTGTTTTGCTGACCCAAAATGTTACCGGGGAGGCGTTATTTGGTCCATAGAACAGCTGCATGTGCACTGATGCTTGTATGTGCAGCTGCTCAACAGGGCAAATAATGCCCCCTGGGCTGTTTTGGGTCCAGAAAATGGCATGGGGGGGAAGGAAGGAGCCCCTCCTCCCATGTCATGGTTCCAACCAGAATTGGGGCCCCAAGGTGCTATTTTTTTTAGTTCTCCATGGGGACCAGCCACTGATGTACGGAAGCCAGTCCCCGTGGAGCAGACGTGACAAACATCACATCAAGTTCAGCCTTTAGCTTTGACAAGCGTGGAGGAGGGGATGCGACAGGTTCATTACCAGAGGGAGCCAAGCTGGTGAAAACAGGGAAAGGAGACTTTATTCTGAATTTCCTTTCTGTCCAAATGACAGAAGCAGTCAGGGAAGGGTAACTCCATCCCCCAATACCAGAAGACAAAGCATACTGTCTTCCACACAGCGAGGAACAGCCAGAGTCAGACAGATTTATTTCCTTAAAACGTTTTCATCCTGCATTCATTCATTAAAAAAAAGACAAAAACTCTCACAGCTACTTTCAACTTCTTTTCAAAAACTCTTAACTTGCTCCAGATGCAACCAAATCCAGTGAGTGAGCGGCTAAACACAAACCTTGCCGGCAATTTCCAAACATTTTCAGAAATTGTCTCTCCTCTCCGAGTCCCACAGAAGTTCCTGGGAGGTGAGAAGGCCAGTACAAGCCTTGCCACGGAACTCCAGAAGCAGCCGTAAACAAAACGGTTGTTGAATGGGGGGGGGGGGGGATACTAGTCAGGATGTTGTGGGATCTAAAACCACTGCTGAGGAGAGAAATTATGGGGCTTGAGGGAATAAGGCAACCCAGCTTGGTGGAACAAAAGCAGGCTAAAAAGCCTGGATGGGCAGGCTCAGGTGGACACTGGCCAATGCTGTGTTGTGAGGACTGGTTGCACACAGAGAATATATGGCTCATCCTTGGCAGGGAGAGAGAGACTGGGACATTCTGTCCGTGACCCCATGACAACATTGTTCACTGTGGAAAACCACCTTAGCAGACTCCATAACTCATGAGGGACACCAGTAGGAAAGAGTGGGACACGGCATCCCAAAAGCCTGAACAGCAAGAATCGGAACCACATCCCTAATCCCTTCACCAAACCAATGAAGTGTGAGAAAGTGGCTAGTGCTGTACCCCGTTTGCAGACCTGAGCTATCCCTTTTCAGCTGGGCAGTAGTTTTAGGACAACCTCCCCCCTCGACCCACTTTGTCATGCTATACATTAGTCATTTCAGGAACTCTTTGCTGCAAGAAGCACCGACGGCCACCTCACGCAGAGGATCACACACGTTCATGGAGATCTATCAACGTGCTATTGACCCACACGGAAATGGAGCATCCACGTTCAGGAAGCAGTATACCTCTCACTACCAGCTGCTGGAGAGGAAACAGCAAAGGAGGGCCTTCATGCCATGTGACCTTCCCAATCCCATATACATTTGGATGGCCACTGTGGCAAACCAGGATACTGATCCGCCTAAGCAGCTTTAATGAATGACATCAGCTGAATCTCAGGGTCAGGTCAGACGGACATTTAGTGCGGGCTTCACTGCTGATCCCTCGCGCTTTAAAGTTTCCTGTCCATATAGGCAAACCCGCCTCCAGCACCGAAGCGGGCTGAATCCCGCGGTTTCCACTCTTTTTATCGGCGTTTATCTGACACGCGTTGGAACAGGTGTTTTCCCGATATCTCGCGCTTTGTATCCACGGTTTTGGTATCTGGACAGCAATCCGCCGTGACCGCGCTACCCTCCCCCCTCCCCCTTTTTTTTGTGTTTCCGGTTTAAGTTATGCGCATGTGCAAACAGGCGTTAGCTTTTATTTTGGTCTTTTTAATTAGTTTGTATGTACGCCCAAGCGCATGGGAAGACAAACACATGCGCAGGTTTTGGTGTTTTTTTTAAAAAAAAAACCTGCGCCGCCGCGGGGACGGCGTGCTGCGTAATCAGTGCTTTGCGCAAGTGAAGCGGAAGACAGAGGGACTGTCTGACCACCTCCAAGCGATATAAAATGTCGCAGATAGAAGAACTGCGGGAAAACTAGCGCGGTAAGAGGTCCGTGTGACTGCGGCCTCAGATTCCAGAACAACCCCCCCAAATCCAAAGATCCAGCCCTTATGCTTACAAAAAAGGGGGGGGGGTTCCCCTAGTGAAATCTCAACAGCCAGAATTGAGCACAACAGGACTTTCAGCTGGCAAGAGCAAAATAATTTGATGCAGGGCTTGGTAGCCAAGCATTGTATTGGGGTGCTACTGCCTTGCACCCTTCCCAAACCACATGCCTGTGTAATGCAACTCCCTGCACAGGGCAAGTTCCTTCATGCACAGTCCAGACCTCAAAAGATGCAGCTACTTAAACTACGGTCAGGGGTCGTTGCGCAGAAAAAGAGCTAGGGGGACTCATTAGCATAACTCATTAGCATATGCCACACCCCCTGACATCACCGGAAGTGTGTCATAAGGCCACACACCCCGCCCCCAACGGTCCCGGCCGCCGCTGCCGGCCTTGCAGCTCCACTGCCGAGCCCCACGAGGGGCCCAGCGGTGGACCTGCAAGGCCAGCGGGAGTGCAAGGAAGCCCCACAAAGGCCCTCCCTGGCTTCAGGCAGGCAGGGGTGGGGAGAGGCAGGGAGGAAGCAACTTACCCTCCCTCTTCTCCTGCCTCCTCCTGGCTGAATGAGGGCCGGAAGCGGGGCGGCCGGAAGCAGGGGGTGGGGCTTCGTCATGTGCCCCGCCCCCCGTACCTCACCCGGGGGAACTGCGATCCCCCGTGATTCCCCCCAAAATGACCTCTGACTATGGTACTCTGCAAGGTCGAGAACGCTCAGGAAGCCAGAACCTTTCCCACCTGTTGTGCGAGGTGCACACTCATACGGCTGATGCCAAAGATGAGCCTGACCCCAAAGAAGTCCAGCAACACAGCCTCCTTTCCTTTCTGCCTACAGGGAGGGAAGAATTTCACCATCTTGCAGGCTCCAGAGATCGGCAGAGTTAAAAAGACAGTTGCTACCAGCCACCATGACTGCAGTTTTGATTATGCAAATAGGAGTTTCTCAGGGTTAAGCACTCACAACTTGCTGGCTTCTCTCAGTCTCTCCATCTCACACAAATGGGATGATTAACTTACTTATTACTGTAAGCACAGATATTTTTGCATATTAAAAAAAGAAGCCAGATAGCCACCACATTTCCCTGGTCTTCTGCTAGACCTGCAGGTTCAAGATTTCTGTGTTTCCCATCTCTAGGAGTAAAAGATTCTCCCTGTAAATAAATCAACACAAAAGTCTTGGGTTAAAAATCACTTGAGAGAGTGATTTATCCAAGGTCTGCTCTGCACTGCCAGTCTTCCGTTCCCAACGCACTGAAATCCCACTTCAGGGAAACACGGATTGCAGGAGCTACAGCAGAACCTGATCCGTTCTCACAGTGGGAGAGAAAAACGGAGAGACAAAGCCAGCCCTCTCTGGGGACCGGACTGGCATGCATTTGAGCAAAAAGGACTGCTTTCTTTTAAGGTTGTTGTCGACCAGTTCCCCCTGTGGTGGATGCAAGCTGTAAGGAAGCGAACACAGCATGATACACCTCTGACAGTGCTCCATTTTTCAGAACGTAGAAAATACCTGACAGCTTTTCAGAAAGGAGGGATTGATTTCCCTTCTGGCCCTCTTCTGCCCAATGGGAGTTTTGCACAAAGTTTTGAGCGGCAGCTCTTCACCCCCTTGTTCCTCAAACCTCTAAAACAGGGGCTTCCTAAATGCTGTAGCTTCACCTAGCAACCAATCTACAGGGAGACGAGAAAATACTTCCAGGGTCCTCCAGAGATGCAAAGGGCCATTAGTGGAAATTTCACGCCCTGCAATTTCCTTGGCTGCAAATCTGTAGGGATACCATCCTCCTACCAATCCTCCTGTGACAGTATGAGGCAGACATCCAATCTCCTTGAAAGCACCTCAGGACAGGAGCAACTATGAATTCCAAAAAAAACCCTTCATAAACTCCCATGGTGTAACTAGGGTTGTCCACCTCCAGGTGGTGGCTGGGGATCTCCTGGGATTACAACTGATCTCCAGGGGACAGAGGCCCCGGTTACACGGGCCGGATATCGCCGGGGGGGGGGGGGAGGCGTGGCAAATTACCCCGGTGCAGTTTGATCCGCGATTATATGATCAGACGCGCCGGCGGCACACCACGGGTCCTTCCCTCGGAGCTGGCGTGTAAACCAGGGGCCGGAGGGGGAAACTGTGCGCCAGTGCGATCACACCGTGGGAATCCAGAGGCATCCCATGGCAAACCGTTTGCCAGTACTTTGGAGGTACTACTTTTTTATCGCACATTTTTGGCACTAAGCCACAGGTTGGCTTCAGGTGCACTCCACTTCCCAGATGTTGGGGTGTGATCGCGCATGGATAATTCGCCCACCACCCGTGGCTCTCCCGCGGCAAATTCGCCATGTGAACGGGGCCTGAGATCAGTTTGCCTGGAGAAAGTGGTTGCTTTGGAAGGTGGATTTTATGGTGTTATGCCCCATTGAAGTCCCTCCCCTTCCCAAACCCCGCCCTTCTTAGGCTCCACCCACAAAATCTCCAGGTATTTCCCAACTGGTGATCCTAGGTGCCACAAACATCCAGTGAATCTGGTCCTCATCAACTTCTTGCATGGGGTCCTCAGTTGTTAGCAAATTCACCCTTTAGAGCAGGGGTCCCCAGCGTGGTGCCCGCAGGTGCCACGGTGTCCACCAAATGATTTTAGAAAGTGGGTGGGGCACCTGCCCACCAAGGCTTCTGACTGGCCACTGGAGATCCCCTTGGCCGGGCACATTAAAAGAACGTTGTTTCAGCAGCAGCAGCTGCCACCATGGAGTTGGTTTTATCCTCTTTCACTCCTCTTCCCCAGTATATATTTTTAAATTGTCCCTGTTCTCCCATACTTAGGCTTCCTCTTTGCAGGTGGCTGTGACTCCTGCAGCGGCCATTTGGTTGTGTCTACCACCCTGTCTCAGAACACCAAAGGTACCCTTGGGCTCAAAAAGGTTGAGGACCCCTGCTTTAGAGAACCATTTGTTCCATGTCCCCCTGAGGATGGACATCACTGCGCCTGTCTACTAGGATTCAGCTCTCTTTACAACTCTGCAAATCACACAGTCCTTCTCCTCGGCCTGCCTTGTCAAACACCTCCTTGTCATACACACACACACATTTTATTTTAATGCTGTTTTAATGTAATATTTTAATGCTTTTGAAGTTCGCTGCCTTAAGGATCCTACTTAGATGGAACGGCAGCATAGAAAAGTATAAAATAAATAAATAAAACAGCCATCTTCTCCAAGGGAAGTGGCCTCCCTAGTTTGGAGATCAGTTGTAATTCTGGGATTTCTCAGGCCCCACCTGGAACTGGCAACCCCATCCCCTCTCTTGCTCTTCTGACCACAATTAATGTCGCTCATTCAGTGGCTTCCTGTCCCCTTCCAGATCTGGCACAAACTCCTCATCATGACCTGCAAAACCCTCCATGACTTTGCCCTTCCCTTACACCTCTCTGTTTTCATAGCTAATCCATGACTTGGCTGCTTCAATTGCACCATCGGTAGGCTTCCTGCTCCCCCAGGAGCTCCAAATGCCTCTTCCCTTTCCCGCTCGTTGCCCTTCATGTATGGAACCACTGTCGAAAGTCAGACTGTGCTGGCTCAGATTACTCAGACAAAGAGTTACCTGCTAGCCCTGAGCCAGTAATTGAACAGCCAGCTGCAGCTGGCTCTGAGCCAGGAGAACAAGAGATCAGATTACCCACTGATCAGGAGTCACAGCCTACACCTTGTAGCTCTGAAGCAGTAAGCAAGTCTTCAGTAGACACTCCCAGCCCACCTAGCTCACCCACACCCTTGCAGTGCTGACACTGTCAGAGACACTTAGAGTTGCAAGAAAGGAGAAGAAGTGCAAGACTCATGGCCCGTCATCAGCTGTCAATTGAAGAGACAAATGAATAGTTTCAGGATGACTGCCAAGGAATTGGCTGGGAGTTTAGCTCATTAAGACATGGCTATAAATTCAGCTGGGAGAAACAGCACTTTGTGGATGCAACATGTACACTTTGCTACTGAGCCACCAACCTTGCTGTTACCAAGACCTCTGCAACTTTGAACTGGACCTGACAACAAGCTTTTCTGGAACCACTGACCTTGGACTCGAACTCCTGGACTGGACTTTGCCTTGCTGGACCCCAACCTGGGGGAGCTACATCAGTACAACCACCCTATGTGAGGCTGCTTCTCTCATTTCCATCCAGTCCCTCCTCAGATCCCTCATGTTCCCCATAAAGCCTTTAGTGCCATTCCCTCCCTTGAACTGGAGAGCCAGTGTGGTGTAGTGGTTAGAGTGTCAGACTAGGATCTGGGAGACTGAGATTTGAGTTCCCACTCTGTCATGGAAGCTTGCTGGGTGACCCTGGGCTAGTCATAGTCTCTCAGCCTAACCTACCTTGCTGTGTTGTTGTGAGGATAAAATGGAGGAAAGGAGAATGCCACTTTAGGCCCCCCTAGGGGAGAATGGTAGGGTAGAAAAGAAGTTAAATTAATCAACTCTCCCTTCTCAACTGATATTAAGCCTAAGTATGTGGAATTGGAATTAATGCATATTCTTCACCTGTGAAACCCCACCATCTTCTCTTGCCACCTTTGTGTCGAATTGTAGATTATGAGTTCCTTGGGGGCAGAGCAGGTCCATAGCAATGGTAGGGCATTTGGGGGGGCAGCACCCCACTTCTGATGAGCCCTGCCCCACCCCAGAAGGATCTCAGACTGCCCACCCCTGGTGAGCCTCACCCCACAATGGTGGGGGGGGGGGCTGAGGAAGGAAAGGGAAGCAACCCTGCCGCTTCTGGTCAGTTTCACTCCCCACCTATCAGCTGTTAGGTTTAAGGGCTGATAGGAGTGGAGTGAAACTGACCAGAAGCAGCAGAGCAGCTTCCCTTTCCCTCCCCAGTATCCCTGCAGCTGTGTGGGGTTCGGGAAGGAAAGAGAGAGAAGGCATGCTTTCTCTCTCTCTTTCCTTCGCTACCCCCCCCACACTAATCTAATTAAGTCCCCCATTCCCACTCCCCTGGCCCCTGCCCCACCAGCCAAAAAATTCTAGCTATGGGGCTGGGGCAGAGACCCGGATATTTTGCTCTTTGTAAAGTACTGTGCTGTCTAACAGAAATGGAAGGATGTCATTTACAAGAGTAGAAATATTATTCTAATCTGTGGGCTTCCTTCTCTGTATTTACTTCTGGGGTGGTTAAAGTGTTGGACTAGGGTCGGGGAGACCTGGGTTCAAATCCCCCCTCTGCCACTGAAGCTCGTTGGATGATCTTGGGCCTGTCACTCTCTCTCAGCCTAACGTATTGTACAGTGTTGTTGTTAGTATTAAATGAAGAAGAGAATGGTGTGATTTGCTTTGGGTACTCATTAGGGAGGAAGGTGGAGTATAAACAAGCAGATAGTTTACACGAAAGTCAACTGATACGCGTACAAGCTTATAGTCTGAATAATCATGTCAAGAACAGCCAGTTATAGTTTCTAAAATGTGGGTTCTGTAGAGCTATTGAGATCATAGTGACTGAGGAAAACTCTGTTCAAACCTCTGTCCTCCCTCATCATCCAGTATGTGTAACTGCTGATTCTGTGGCTTTATGATGAGACTCACACCTAATCTTTCCACATCAGCTCTTCCCTTTCCCTCTTATATTAAGATCTACGATTGAAAGACTCATGGTGTTATTCACAACAAGCATTGACTCTCTCCCACCAACTTTCCACATAAGACTTCTCAGTACCATTTTTCTTCACATATCTATCTGATGGAGTGGGCTGTGACTCATGGAAGCTCATGTTGAAATAAATATTGTTAGTCTTTAACATGCCAGTGGACTTTTGTTTTATTCGTCTCATAGCCTAGGGGCAGAGGTTGTGATGTACAGTGACCCAAAGCTTATATATAGTCCCCCTTCCTAGTCCAGTCATTGTTCTTAAGTGTTGACCTAGAGGTTTCATTATCAAAACCCTTTGTAGGTAGGTAGGTAGGTAGGTAGGAAGGAAGGAAGGAAGGAAGGAAGGAAGGAAGGAAGGAAGGAAGGAGAAACAGAGAGAGGAAGGAAGGAAACCAGAAAGGAAGAAAGATAGATAGATTTGGATTCAGCAGCAATTTCTGTTGATGGAAAGGATTTCCATTATTGGAACGGGACTTTTCACGTCCCATGTCTTGCTGCAACCCATAATACTCTCCAAAATACTGCTCCTGGGAGACCCCAGGAACAGCATGACGGGTAAATTGGAGGCCTGCAGTGGAAGGGAGAATGATTTTTTGGGGAACAGAGATCTCCATAGAAAGCTTATGGAGCTCTTTATTGAACAAGAAACTGGAAACCGGGAGGAACCAGCTTCAGTTTCCTCCCAAGTGTGAAGCAAACTTTGGGGCCAGCTGAGGACCCAATGCAAGTGTTTCCAGTCGAAAAAAACCAAAAACCCTTAGGCCTACAACCACACGAGAAAAACCCATACCCACCTATTCCGGTGGGTTTTGCTAGAATAGAAACGAAACATCCCACAGAACAGCTTAAATGGAAAACTGAGGATTTGTATCCAGCGCTTCCCCTCCTTGCATTCATTCCCATTCTAGTGACATTACTGGAGATCATCCCCTCTTCTTCACCAGGAAGAAACATTAGAGACCCATTTCCCAGAGGAAAATAGGAAGTCAAGCACAGCAAAAATGTCTTTTGGGCAGGCGAGGGGGCTGAAACTGAGATACCGGACTCAAATATTCCCTTTCCCCCAAAACTCAGCCCTCCTAACCTAAAACTACCAAAAGAAACCCCTGGAATCCTGATTTTGAATGCCATAGGATTTTGGGGGTTTGGGAGATGCTGGCACATAATCCGAGGAAGTGAGACCCTGAAAAAGTTGACTTCAGTTTTACTTCCTAAAGCTCTCTCTCTCTCTCTCTGCCCGGAGGGAGCTGTGGGTGCAATTTGCAGATAAAATCTCACTTTTGAAGTTGTTTTGGCAAATGCCCCTTCTTTGCCAGCCCGAGTTGTGCTCCATAGTCATTTGGCACTGCGAGAGACAGGTCGGGTGAGCATCGCCACTCCCCAGAGGATTCTCCAGTCCCCCTGACCCACAATGGATGGTTCTCCTGCCGTCCCCAACTAGGACTCACCTGCTCACTCCGCAGAAGTGCTGCCCGCGCCTTTTAGAAAAGCCTTTTCATGCCACTCTGGAGAGTCTCCATCGGCTCCCCTCCGTGACTGCGCTCAGCTATGCGAGCGAAGGGAATGTTTTGTTGAGCGGAGAGGGTGGGAGGAGGCATGTAGGGGAGCTTAAAGGTACAGGGAGGCAGGACAAAAAATGCACCTGGAAAAGCTCCTCCGTCTGTCCAGGAAGAAACTGCAGCTCCATAGCACACAACTGGGATAGTGTAATGAGTGGAGGCCTAAGGACAGGAGGACAGCCATATTCCCTGGCTAGGCTGGACAAAGTTGTCCTCGCAAGCCCTTTGGGTCTGTCTTTGAAACAAACCTGACATGCACATTCTCCCATGCCGGCTTCCATGGACAGGACAAGCTGCACAGGCCTGTAGCGCCAGGGCTTAACGTGGCCCAGAAACACCTCTAGCATGCCGGAATTTCTACTGCTCCATCTGGAAGCCACTTGGAAGTATCCAGACTGCTGCCCCTCCTTCTCCCGGCTGTGTTGGAAAGAGGCCCAATTCTTCTTGTGTTGCTACCAAAAGAGCAAACGAGGGAGAAAAAACTTCCAGTCTACCGTTGAAATCCTATATATGCTTTCTGGAGAGGAAGCCCCATCAAACAGGGCTTGCTTTGAACAAGCATATATAGGATTAGGCAGCGTACGGCTCTTCTTTCTCCGGTCTACAAGCCAAAATCCTTCAAACTGTGGTCCAGGGAAATTGGGTTTACCTGCCAACATTTCACAGACAGGGAAAGGGACGCCCCGGGGGTGGGGCCTGGTGCTCATCCAGTCTTGATTACGAAGGTGCCAAAGGCAGAATGCGGACCAAACCCATGTTTGATGTGCCAGGAGCAGATTTATTGAGATAGTTCAACCCGGCTGTTCTCCCCAATGGGGACCCAAAGCGGCTTTCCCCCCTTCATCTATTGTATCATGACAATGACCCTGTGAAGAGTCCTAGTCCCACCTTAAAGCACAGCAAGGTTTCCAGGGGATAAGCTTTCGAGAGTCAAGGCTCTCTTTGTCAGATACAAAGTAGGAAAGTAAGCAAGGTACCTGGTGAGGCAAGTTTTTAGGCTGAGAGAGAAAGAAACTGGCCCAAAGTCACCCAGGGAGCTTTCATGGCAGAATGCTGGGGGAGGTTTGAAAGGGGCCAGGTAAAAGGATCTTGTGAAGGAGACAGCATAGAATGAGGATGGGAAAGTGGGTAGGGATGCCAGCCTCCAGGTGGGACCTGGGGATCCCCTGGAATGACAGCTCACCTCCAGACTGCAGAGATCTGTTCCCCTGGAGAAAAAGGATGCTTTGGAGGGTGAATTCTGTGGCACCGTACCCCACTGAGGTCCCTGTCCTCCCCAGGCTCCATCCCCAAATCTCCAGGAGTTTCCCAACCTGCAGCTGGCAACCCGACCCTCCCATCCACCACCAGTGGCGGGGGGGACGGGACCTGGCAACTCTATGAGGTAGAAGAAGTTTCCCGGCTGTTAAAAAGCAGACTCACTCTGGGAAGCGTATTCCAGGTATCTCCAGATCCAGATCCCTTTGATTTCTTCAGAACATTAGAGATGCCCTGCTGGATCAGGCCAGTGGCCCATCAAGTCTAGCATTTTGCTCCATGCAGTAGTAGTAACCCAGGACTAGCAAACAGGGCACAGAGGCAGAGGCATCCCTCAGATGATGTCTTCTAGCCCTGGAATGGAGGTTCCCTTTAGTCACCACAGCTGGTAAACATCAACAGGCCCAGGGGTCATTTCATAGACAAAGAGGTGCAGGAGCTCATTAGCATAACTTATTTGCATATGCCACACAGCCACTGACGTCACCGGAAGTGTGTCAGAAGGCAACACCCACCGCTCAGGCTCCACTGGACTGTTTTGGATTGCTAGCTATTGGGGGGAGGGGGGACATGCAGATCTATCCTCACAGAGGAGGGAGAGCTTGTGCCTGAATAAAACTTGGTCTTAAAGGTGCCACTGGACTGTTTTGGACCGGGGCGGGGGGGGGGCTCTGGCGCTTA
>NW_015172070.1:199329-211332 GCF_001447785.1 Gekko japonicus
GCTCCCTGGTCTCTTTACTGCCGAAGCGCTGCTCCTGTGCGCTCCTGCAGGAAATGACCCCTGAACAGGCCTATTCTAATCTGGGCTGGAAAATACCTAGAGATTTGGGGTGTGGAGCCTGGGGAGGGTGGGTTTTGGGGAGGGGGGAGGGACTTCAGTGGGGCATAGTGTGGCATAGAGTCCACCTTCCAAAGTGGTCATTTTCTCCAGGGGAACTGATCTCTGTTGCCCGGAAACCAGTTGTAATAGTGGGAAATCTCCAGCTACCGCCTGGAGGCTGGCAACCCTATGTCACACTTATATTTCAATGGCTAGAATTGTCTGACAGCTCTCCTTGCTTGTTTTGTTCATGTGAGTTATGAATGATAATGCCGTTCCATAAAAACACAACAAGCAAGTCTGCTGGCACCTTGGAGATGACTAGATTTTAAATTTATTGCAGCACAAGTTTTCCTGGATTACGGCCCACTTTGTCTGAGGCAAGCGGGCCTCTAGCCACAGATAAATCTGGAAGCCTTTTAAGGTGCAGCCAGGCTTTGATTTTTCACACTGCAGAGGACTTGACGTGGCTACTCCACTAGGAAATGATATGCTGAAATGGCTCCTGGTCCTCCATGCATGTGCTGGACAGATTTCTTCAAAGGGGGGGAGGGAGGGAGGGGTGGCCTCTACCTAACAGCCACAATTTCCTATCAGTATCTTCCCAGTACATCTTTCCCCTGGAAAGGTGAGTACCTTTTTTAAAATTTAAAATGATTTATTCCGTTAGCACAAGGTGACAAGGTGCTCACGCACATGACCACAAAGTAAAAAAAAACACAGTTAAATTTAAAAAGAATTAGGACATTTTTTTGCCGCTTTGACAAGCCTGTCTCACCAGGACTGCCAGAGGAGAGAGAATTAGGACATTCCAAGACTGGTAGTTAATAGGGTTGCCAAGTGTGGGCTGGGGAACTCCTGGAGATTTGGGGTTGGAGCCTGGGGAGCAGTGTTCTCTCTAAGCTGAGTTAGTGTGAGCTAGCTCACAGTTTTTTAGCCTCTGCCTCACACGTTTTTATCTTAGCTCAGGAAGGATGGCTCCAGAGCAAACTAATTTAGCCAAATTACTTGCTCACAACTTTAATGCCAGTGGCTCACAAAGTAGAATTTTTGCTCACAGGACTCCACAGCTTAGAGGGAGCATTGCTGGGGAGGATGGAGTTTGGGAGGGAAGGAAGCTCAGCTGACCTGTGATGTCACTCTAGGACTCCCATCTCTCCACCCTCCAAAGCTGCCATTTCCTCCAGGGAAATTGATCTCTACTGGGGGGAGATTACCTGTAATTCTGGGAGATCTCCAGGCCCCACCTGGAGAATGACAACCCTAAGTTTCCTCCAGGATGCCTTTGAGAGGTTTTCTGATGGGTGCAAATCACACACACAATCAGATGTACCTTCTAGCAGAACATGAGACAGTTTTGGTGCCAGATCTATGGCTCTATCTGCTTCCTCTCTGAGAGCTCCCCTGGTGCTCCAACGTCTCTTGCTTTTCAATGGAAGCCATATGCACAGCAGCAACACCCCCCCCCAAAAAAAAACCCCCAACAACACTACCACCTCCTTCCAATCTCAGGTACAGCCAAATAATTCGGGTTGCCAACCTTCAGGTGATGCCTAGCATTCTTCAGGGGTTACATCTGATTTTCAGACTACAGATATCAGTTTCCTGGGATGAAATGGCAGCTTTGGGGGCAGACCCTATTGTATACCACAATATCAAGAAGAAATGTAAGTCCTAGAGCAGGGGTGTCAAACACGCGGCCTGAGGGCCACATCAGGCCCCCGGAGGGTTTCTATCTGGCCTGCAGTGGAACTGGCTGTCTTCTTCTTCTTCTTCCAGTTCTGCTGCTGCTGCGTCATCGTAGGTTTGCAGCTTACAGATACCCCACTGAAGTCCCTGTCCTCCTCAGGCTCCATCCCCAGGATTGCAACAGCACAGACATTTTGATGCAATAATTCAGAGCAAGAGGTGTCAGTTATCACACTGTTAAATAAACAAAATATTGCAAGGGTGCTAATGTTTTAAGCATGTTTTTATTTTAAGTTAAAAAAAAAACCCTTTGTGTTTGTGTCCTTTATAAAGTTTATATCTCCGCTACCTGGCATTACATTTTATGACACACATGGCCCGGCCCAACAAGATCTCATTAATGTCAGATCCGGCCCTCATAACAAATGAGTTCGACACCCCTGTCCCAGACTGACAAGATATTCCCGCTGAGCTGCCTGCACTCTCCAAACACTCTCCAAACTCCACTCTCCTAAATGCATTTTTTGCCTCCGTCTTCACTGTGGAAGATGAGAAGTGCTTGCCCACTCCAGAACCACTGATTTCAGGAGGGGTGTTGGAAGACCTGAGTCAGATTGAGGTGACGAGAGAGGAGGTCCTAAAACTGATAGACAACTTAAAAACTGAAAAATCACCAGGCCCAGATGGCATACATCCGAGAGTTCTGAAAGAACTCAAATGTGAACTTGTAGATCTCCTGACAAAGATATGTAATCTTTCCTTAAAATCTGCCTCCATTCCTGAGGATTGGAAGGTAGCAAATGTCACTCCCATCTTTAAAAAGGGTTCCAGAGGAGATCCGGGAAATTACAGGCCAGTCAGTCTGACGTCGATACCGGGTAAATTGGTGGAAACCATTATTAAGGAAAGAATTAGTAGGCACATAGATGAACAAAACCTATTGAGGCAGACTCAGCACGGTTTCTGTAAGGGAAGATCTTGTCTCACTAACCTGTTAGTGTTCTTTGAGGGGGTGAACAAACATGTGGACAAGGGGGATCCAATAGATATTATTTACCTTGACTTCCAGAAAGCTTTTGATAAAGTTCCTCATCAAAGGCTCCTAAGTAAGCTCAAAAATCATGGGATAGAAGGACAAGTCCTTTTATGGATCAAAAACTGGCTAGTTCATAGAAAACAGAGAGTGAGTGTAGGTGGGCAATTTTCTCAGTGGAGGGTGGTAAGCAGTGGGGTACCGCAGGGATCAGTACTTGGTCCACTGCTTTTTAACTTGTTCATTAATGATTTGGAGATGGGAGTAAGCAGTGAAGTGGCTAAATTTGCGGATGATACAAAGTTGTTCAAGGTGGTGAAAACCAGTGAGGATTGTGAGGCACTCCAAGGGGATCTGTCAAGGATGGGCGAGTGGGCGTCAACATGGCAAATGGGGTTCAATGTGGCCAAGTGCAAGGTGATGCACATTGGAGCCAAAAATCCTAAATATAAATACACATTGATGGGGTCTGAACTGGCAGAGACTGAGCAAGAGAGAGATCTTGGAGTTGTAGTGGATAACTCACTGAAAATGTCGAGACAGTGTGTGACTGCAATAAAGAAGGCCAATGCTATGCTGGGGATTATTAGGAAGGGTATTGAAAACAGATCAGCCAATATAATAATGCCCCTATATAAATCAATGGTGAGACCTCATTTGGAATACTGTGTGCAGTTCTGGGCACCACACCTTAAAAAGGATATTATAGCTTTGGAAAAAGTGCAGAAAAGGGCAACTCGAATGATAAAAGGGTTGGAACACTTTCCCTATGAGGAAAGGTTAAAGCGCTTAGGGCTCTTTAGCTTGGAGAAAAGACGACTGAGGGGTGACATGATCGAGGTTTATAAGATTATGCATGGGAAAGAGCAGGTAAAGAAAGAGGTACTTTTCTCCCTTTCTCACAATACAAGAACTCGTGGGCACTCCATGAAACTGCAGAGCGGTCGGGTTAGAACGGATAAAAGGAAGTACTTCTTCACCCAAAGAGTGATTAACACATGGAATTCACTGCCACAGGAAGTGGTGGGTGCTACAAGCATGGACGGCTTCAAAAGGGAATTAGATAAGCATATGGAGCAGAGGTCCATCAGTGGCTATTAGCCACAAGGTATAGCTAGGGGCTCTGGGGCAAGTGATGCTCTGTCTTCTTGGTGCTTGGGGGGGGGGTCAACAGTGGGAGGGCTTCTAATGTCCTGGCCCCACTGCTGGACCTCCTGATGGCACTGGTATTTCTGGCCACTGTGTGACACAGAGTGTTGGACTGGATGGGCCTTTGGCCTGATCCAACATTGGCGTCTCTTATGTTCTTATGTTCTTATGTTCACCCCAGGTACTGCCCCCCCAAAATCTCCAGGGTTTCCCCAAGATGGAGTAGGCAACCCTAGCCCAGCGGTGCCCAGTCAGCAACTTGCTGACCATCCCCAAGACCAAACAATCCAGCTGGTGTGCATGTCTTTGCCAAGGCATGCGTGGACCCTAAGGTACCGTAACGGTCTCCTCCCATATGCACAGGCCCAAGAAAATGTCCCATCGCAAACCAAAGCGGGCTCTGCTGTCGTCGTATTTTTTAGCAAGGGCTCCAAGCATGGCTGCCAGCACAGCAGCTCTGGCTGCAGCACAGATGTGTGATGGGAATGCAGATGTTGCATTCACGGAGGCGAGAAATGACTGTCGCAAAGTGTGTACAGCTGTCACATGATTAGGGTGCTGTAAGTCAGACACATCTGCAGGAGAGAAGTGGCCTACTACCCAAAAAGGCGTAACAGAACCTCCATGGTGAGAAGCACGCTGTCTGTTCCAGTTGCCGGGAGAGGAGGAAAGAGGATGGCAAGGATTTTGACATGCCCCGATGAGAAATGTCTACCTGAAAAACCCGGCTCTTATAAGATCAAATTAATATTTAGAGCTTGCCAGGCTTCGTGCTAAACATATATCAAGAGCCTTGTAAATTTCAATCTCATCATCGCTCTTGGCAGCCGTTTTGCAGCACTAAATCATTCTGCACAGAATGCAAACTAGGATACACTCCGACTGTCCTTATTCACTAGGTCCCGTCTGCTGCCAAGTCCTTGTTTTGTCCCTCTTTAGGACTTAAGATGGGGTGATAGAGCTGCCAGGTTTGAGTTGTGGTATACCTGCAAGTTTTGGGGGTGGAACCTGGGGAGGACAGGGTTTGGGGAGGGGAGGGACCTCAGCAGGGTATAATGCCATACAGTCCACCTTTCAAAGCAGCCATTTTCTCCAGCGGAACTGACCTCTGTCGCTACCACCTGGAGTCTGGCAAGCGGGGAGGGGGGGGGGGGGCTAGTTTGCATCAAAATGCCCCAGTTCTCATTTTGCAAACTTTATCTCCCTCCTCAGAGCCTCGTAAATGAAAACCTCTGGGTTTGGGTTGATGGATGCATCAATATACAGGCACGCCCATAAACTCTAATGCACCAAGCAGTGTGCCACCTGCCATTTTAATACGCTGCGGGGCACGTCAGCTCTGGAACCTCATGATAAAACGGGGCATGCATGCAGCGCTCAGTGTTTCACATACGTGATCCTGTAAGCCTCACAACAGCTTTATGAAGTCACACACACACACACACACTAAGCGATTGGCTTAAGGTCAGCCATCAGCTTTTATGGCTGAGGGGGGCTCTGCACCTGGGTCTTCCAGATGCCTACCTGGCATTCTCACCACCACCACTGTTCTAGCTCTACAGGATGCCTCCAGTTTGCAAAAGGTTAATAGGGTTGCCAGGTCCCCCCTGGCCACTAGCAGGGGATGGGGGCTTAGGGTTGCCAGCTCCAGGTTGGGAAACTCCTGGAAATTTGGGGATGGAGCCTTGGGAGGACAGGGGCCTCAGAGGGGTACGAAGACACAGAGTCCACCCTCCAAAGCATCCATTTTCTCCAGGGAACTGAAGTCTGGAAATGAGCTGAAATTCGGGGGGGGGGGGGGTTTCCCCGGTTTCCGAGGCTGGCATCCCTAAAAGCATGACTGGATCCAGTCAGTATCAGTTTGGTATAGTGGTTAGGACCACGGACTCTAATCTGGGAGAACTGGGTTTGATTCCCCACTCCTCTACGTGCAGCTGCTGGGTGACCTCGGGCAAGCCACAGTTCTCTCAGAGCTGTTCTCTCAAGAGCAGTTCTATTGGAGCTCTCTCAGCCTCACCTACCTCACAGAGTGTCCGTTGTGGAAAGTGGAAGGGAAGGAGATTGTAAGCCACTCTGAGACTCCAAGTGAAGGGCATGGTATAAATCCCTCCTTCTCCTCTGCTTCCACTTCTTCTTCTTCTAGAAAATGCTTTTGGGTTTTCAAACTTATCTGTAACCGAAAGAACAATGCTGATCTTTTAAATCAACAGGGGACAGTTGGTTGAAGAGGATCCAACTTCAACATACACCAAGGAGTAGTGCTTTTTTAAAAAAGGTATATTAAAAAAATAATATCCTGCCCTCAGCCAGCACAGGCTCACAAGGTGACTTATGAGATATCATCTGCAATGAAAAGCATAAAATACCCCAAAATAATTCCATAGCTATTCTTTAAAAAAATCTGTAATACTTCACAGCTAGGCACAAATTAAAGTCCCAACAGGGTACTAAAAAACCAGAGGCTGCCCTAAAACATTATGAAAAGATACAAACCCCAGCCAACTAAATGAAGATAGCAACCATGGCCCGTAACCAGGATCTTTTTTGTTTAGGGGGCATTTACATTTTTAAGGGGGCAGTTAAATTACAGTTAACTAAATCAATCTGCATGCTTGTCTTTAAAGGGGGAGGTTCTGAGCCTATTTCTAGCTTTTCCTTTCAAGGAACAGGGCAACGAGTATATCAGCCTCTACGAAAAAACAGCTCAGAGAGCATTTAATTGCCTTCTGAAGGCATCTAAATGCCTTTTGGGTTCCATTCTACAAAATGTCAGCTTAGAAACACACTTAAGATTGGTACCTTCAATACATTTCCAACAATCCCCCTTTCTGCTAGCCCAGTCCTGCTGTATACCACCTAGTCATGGTGAGTCTTTCAAAAGCATTCCCATGAGCCTTTGGGAAACATGCAAATTAAGGTTTCTGGCATGACTATTTGTGGGGCAGGGCTTTTGATTAAGGGGGCAGGGCACCCAAACACCCCACTGTAGCTAAAGGCCTGGCCTGATTTTCACCAGTGAAATGTCAGACAGCATGCACCCTTGCTCTAGCCTTACAGAAGGGAAGGCCGACTGGTCCTAGGAACAGAAGAGCAGGAAAAGTAAGAACCAAAGAGAGGAAGGTGAGGAAACATAAGAACATAAGAACATAAGAGATGCCAATGTTGGATCAGGCCAAAGGCCCATCCAGTCCAACACTCTGTATCACACAGTGGCCAGAAATACCAGGTGCCATCAGGAGGTCCACCAGTGGGGCCAGGTGGACATAGAAACGCAGAGCTTGAAGGGACCCCGAGGGTCATCTAATCCAACCTGCCACACAATGCAGGGAATTCACAGCTCCCCCTCCCCACCCCCACCCCCAGTGACCCCTGCTCTATGCCCAGAGCAACTGAGAAGAGTGTAAGGAAAAGGGAGAGACCAGAGGGCCGGGACGGTTCTCCAGCTAAGCCTCATGAGCAGCTTCCATGCTGGATTGGGGATCTGACTATTAGAGACACATAAGAGGTTGCTTAAAAGCTCTCTTGTTGCCTGTCGTGAAGATAACCTGGTTCAGGGTGTTCCAATTCCCTTCCTTTTTGAGCACTGCAACTTCCATCATCATTCTGGGGTTGGTGGCCACTTTTCAAACATGTAGCATTATTTTCCAAGTTATGCCTTCCACAAACAGAGACTCTTAGCTTCCATTGCCAAATAGCATGGTGTGGTTGTGATTTTTCTCACCTGGGCCAGGATTTTCCCATGCCTTTCCATTTTGGCCCCGGAACTCCCACAACCATCCGGACACTGGTGGCCATTTTTTTAGTGTCCTAGCTTTGTCCGCTGATGAGTAATGCCTTGCCAGCGTGATGCGGTGGTTAAAGTGTCAGACTGGGATCTGGGAAACCCAGGTTCAGATCCCCACTCTGCAATGGAAGCTTGTTGGGTGACTTTGGGCCAGTCACACACTCCCAGCCTAACCTACCTCAAAGGGTCGTTGTGAGGATTAAATGGAGAGGAGAATCATGTAAGCTGCCTTGGGTTCACCTAAAGAGTGATTAACACATGGAATTCACTGCCACAGGAGGTGGTGGTAGCTACAAGCATGGATAGCTTCAAGAGGGAATTAGATATGGAGCAGAGGTCCATTAGTGGCTATTAGCCACAAGGTATAGATAGGAACTCTCAGTCTGGGGCAAGTGATGCTCTGTATTCTTGGTGCTTGGGGGGGGGGCAACAGTGGGAGGGCTTCTGAAGGCAATACACAAGCACCTTGCCCCAGGAACATTCTGTCACAGAAATTCTTGCAATTAAGTCATGATACATCGGTGAATATTATAGATTTTTGATACCTACTAGTTGAAAAGACAGACCAAGAGTCGCTGTTTTCATTCACTCCCGGAAGAAGAATAGTATCGAAACGATAGAGCATTCCGGAGACCATCGTCAGCACATCAATTTCTATTGTCTTGTATATTTATATAATTTTCTGCACACATTTTTGTACAATTTTGTGATTATTATTGAAATATTATCTAGCGCAGTTACCTCACAGTTTCTTTCTTCTTTTTGCGGTCTGTTCTGTGACTGTGACCTGGTATTTTTGGCCACTGTGTGACAGAGTGTTGGACTGGATGGGCCACTGGCCTGATCCAACATTAGCTTCTCTTATGTTCTCTTATTTTCTTATGTTCCCATTGAGAAGAACAGTGGGGTAGAATTTTTTTAAAAAGATGGACAGAAAGGCTGATTCTTTTATCACGATAGATTCATGGTAACAGCAAGCCAAGTTATTTGTTTTGTTATGATAATTCGTTTGGATCAGGGTGAGATGAGGAATCTTTGTCTGGGGGCCCAGGGTGGAATCTTTGTCTGGGGGCCCAGGGTGGCTTTCGGCAGCCCTGCCAAAGCAGCCCTTTTCTCCCAGGGAAACTGATCCCTGTAGCCTGAATCATTTGGAATTCCAGGAAATACCCAGGTCCCACCTGGAGGCTGGCAACCCTAGGTCTGCCTGATGGACTCCTCTGAAAGAGTCAAATGAAGCCTGAACTCTCCCTGGAAGCTCAAATGACTAAACTGAGGCTATCTGTACTTCGGTGACATTATGAGAAGACAAGAGTCGCTTGAAAGGACAGTAATGCTGGGAAAAGTAGAAGGCAGCAGGAAAAGATGGATTGACTCCAGAGGGAGCCATATGGGCATTCAGGTTGTAAGACCCGAGCAAGGCTGTTAGTCCAGGGCTCTTTTTGTAGAAAAAGCCCAGCAGGAACTCATTAGCAAATTGGGCCACACCCGTGACAGCACAGCTCATTAGCACATTAGGACGCCCCCCCATGTTACCAGAAGTGTGGTCATCCAGCCACACCCACCTTTTGCTTCTTATTCTGTTTACCTTGTTTGTTGTCAAAACCCAGGGCCTTTTTTGTAGCAGGAACTCCTTTGCATGTTAGGCCACACACCCCTAATGTAGCCAATCCTAATGAGTTCCTGTTGTTGGGTGTGGCCTATTATGCTAATGAGTTCCTGCTGGGCGTGGCCAACTCGGGAGCCAGCTGGAACTCCGTTCCTGTGCGTTCCTGCCCAAAAATAGCCCTGCTGTTAACGATAGGATGTTTTGGAGGACATTAATTCATAGGGCAGCCATAAGTTGGAAGTGACTTGACAGCATGTTAACAAGCACATTGTTTCTCGCCCACCTGATTCCCGAGGCTTGGGTTTGGTGCAGCTCTAAAAATAACAGTTAATGTGCACCGAACCCTTGTCGATCGATCTCCACTCTAAAAGATTAGTGTGGGCAGCAGGTGCTGCTGGGGGCCAGGAGGGGCCAGGGAGGCGGCTGCTGCCAAAGCCCAGACAGAGCCGGGCTGTGTTACGCGGCGGCCGCTCTTATCACGAGGGATGAGCACAACAGATCATTGTAATTATCCAAGCCTTTGATTCCCTTCTGCGATGAGTTATAATCAGGTTACCCAACTGGAGCCTTTGAACTGACTGGGAAATGGAGCCCCAGCTGACTGATTCTCAGCTAGTGGGCATCTGGCCAGCCCGGCTATTACCCACCTGTCCATCTTTATTTCACCATCCATGCCCTGAAAAGACCCCCGCAGAGAAGATGCCCTTCCATGCCTGGGCAGGAGTCTTCCAACGGATGTTTCCACAGCAAGGGGAGAGCCAGAAAGAAGCTGACAGGCTCTTTTCCTCCTTTCCTGCAACAACAAAGGGGAAGGTCACTCTGGCCTAGGGATGCCAGCTCTGGGTTGGGAAATACCTGGAGATTTTGAGGGTGGAGTCTGAGGAGGGCGGGGTTTGGGGAGGAGAGAGATCACAATAGGGTATCATGCCACAGAGCAGGGATGTCAAACATGTGGCCCGGGGGCCGGATGAGGCCCCCGGAAGGCTTCCATCAGGTCTGCAGTGGAACTGGCCGTCTTCTGCTTCCAGTTCTGCTGCTGCTGCTGCATCATAGCTTGCTTCGCCAGACTCTCTTAAATCACTCAGCCATTTCATGTTTTAACCTGGGTCCTAGGCTCAGAACTCTGAGATTTCTGTGGTGAATGTCAATAAATCAAAAGTAGGTTTGCAGCTTACAGAGCTAATGTTTTAAGCATGTTTTTATTTTAAGTAAAACAAAAAACTTTGTGTTTGTGTCCTTTATAAAGTTTATGTCTCTGCTACCTGGCATTACATTTTATGACACACAGGCCCCGGCCCGACAAGATCGCATTTATGTCAGATCTGGCCCTCATAACAAATGAGTTTGACGCCCCTGCCACAGAGTCTACCTTCTAAAACGGCATTTTCTCCAGGTAAACTGGCCTCTGTCGCCTGTAAAACAGTTGTAATATCAGGAGATCACCAGCCACCACCTGGAGGTTGGCAACCCAGAGGCTAACAGAGGTCAGTAGGGTAATCATCCACAGCTCACTGAAAAAGAGAAGAAGGGCCTTTACAAATGGACAGAATGTGCACCTGTGTGGTCTCATAGTTAGAGTGTCAGGCAAGTATCTTGGAGATCAAGGCTCAAATCCTCACTCAGCCATGGAAGTGTGGCTGGGTGGCCTGTCACACTCTCTCGGCCTAACCTACCCGACTTCAGTGGGATGTGAGTGATGCTATAGCAGCCACTCTCCAAAGCAGCCATTTTTTCCAGGGGAACTGATCTCTGTCTCATCTGGAGATCAGTTGTAATACCAGGAGATCTTCAGGTACCAACTAGAGGTTGGCAGCCTTGTGTTATTGTGAAGATAAAATAGAGGAGAGAATGATATTGTTATTGGAAGCTGCTTTGGGTCCCCACTAAGGAGACATGTGGGGTATAAACATTGAAACTAAAATAAAAGGGAGCGGTGGCGCAGGGAGTAACAGCACCTGCAGTAACATCTATAGCGAACAGCCATAATGGCTGTTCGAATCCCCACAGCGGCCGGAGTGAGCTACCGGCCCCAGTCCCAGCTCCCGCCAACCCAGCGGCTCGAAAGTAATTGCAAGTAGAGAAATGGGTACCTGCCTTAGAGGCGGGGGGCACCCTCCTCCTGGTTCCGTGCCAGGAGGGTTGACGGCGACGATGGCAGTAAGAGAAGCAGCGGCGGCGAGGAAGAACAATGGCAGCATCTGGCGGACCGTGAGAGCGACGACGACATCGGATCGAGGCGGAACCGGATGACGCAACTGCGGAGCGACGCGGCGCGGCTGGAGCCCGAAGGGGGTGAACAAACATGTGGACAAGGGGGATCCAATAGATATTATTTACCTTGACTTCCAGAAAGCTTTTGATAAAGTTCCTCATCAAAGGCTCCTAAGTAAGCTCAAAAATCATGGGATAGAAGGACAAGTCCTTTTATGGATCAAAAACTGGCTAGTTCATAGAAAACAGAGAGTGAGTGTAGGTGGGCAATTTTCTCAGTGGAGGGTGGTAAGCAGTGGGGTACCGCAGGGATCAGTACTTGGTCCACTGCTTTTTAACTTGTTCATTAATGATTTGGAGATGGGAGTAAGCAGTGAAGTGGCTAAATTTGCGGATGATACAAAGTTGTTCAGGGTGGTGAAAACCAGTGAG
>NW_015172070.1:212270-213156 GCF_001447785.1 Gekko japonicus
GAGCCACCGAGAACGGAGAGAAGCCTGTCATCCGGGTGCTGTTAGGCAACCCCTCCCTGCACAATTGTCGCCCTAGGTAGGATCTGACTACAAAATGTAGGCCACCTGTAAACCGCTCTGAGACCCAGTAGGGGTCATGAGCGGTATAGAAGTCACATGTAAATAAATAAATAAAAATAACGTTTTATATTCAGAGATGCAAACATGGCCATATTTTAAACAGAAATACAACTCAGGCTCAAATGCCAGTGCGGTCTGCTCGCCATCCAGGTTCTGAGTGTGAATGGGCAACTTCTCAAGGCCTACTTCCTTCTCACCCTCTGGACTGGTTTTCCCTTCTGCCAACTGCAGGGGGTTCTCGGGTCCACCCCCCCCCCACAGCCACTTCAGTCAGACATTTTAGAGAACAGGCCTAAAAAACCCCAACAACCATCAAAACCCCAAAAGACAATTGCCATATGAAAAGGGGGACATCTGACTACCCTACTGGCCACAGGGCAGAAGGCAGGTTGACCCATCTTCACCCCCACAAGACAGCCAAGAATTACCAGAATGTTCAACTGGGTATACTGCCTTTACTTCTGCCCTTGTTGAGTTTGGAAGGCCATATGCTATGTACGGTGCCTAGCACCAGGAAGAGAAGCTGCTGGTGGGGGTGTGCCCTTCCCCCCTGAAAAGTGTACCCAAACTTCCACAGTGACTGAAAAAAAATGCAAAAGAGGACAACTTAGGTTTGCCTGGAGTTCCCCTAGAATTACTACGGGCCTCTAGACTACAGAGATCAATGTCCCTGGAGAAAATGGCAGCTTCGGAGAACAGATTCCATGACATCACGTCCCCACTGAGCTCTCTCTTCAAACTGTGGCTCTTGGGAGGAGAAAGCCCC
>NW_015172070.1:213200-215040 GCF_001447785.1 Gekko japonicus
GGCTGCCCTTAGGACACTGTTATTTTCACACCTCCTTTTCTAAACCCAGACGGGACTTTCTGGTTCCAAGCGTCCCCTTCCCCTCAGCGGGAAAAGCGGCCTTCTGTACCCCTCACAGGAACAGCATCAGTAAACCTGCCTTTTCTAAAGCTCGTAACCCAAGAACTTTCCCCAGTGGTGGAGTGGCTGCCTTTTTTGCGTGGCCTTTGTGAGGAGAAAGCACAGACCGTACCGGCGCACTGAGGGAGAGAGTAGGAGTACATAAAAAGCCACTCCCAAAATGGTCGCAGAAGGTTACAGGGAGGGCAGTCAGCCAGGCCTGGCGTTTGAAGAACAGCTACAAGTCCCTCCAGTGCGATGCGGAATGAGTCGGGACTGAGGAAGCGGCTGCCGCCATATGCGCAAGGCCAAAAGCACTTTGACAGGGAACCATGTGTGGTAGGGTTGCCAGGTCTGGGTTGGAAAATACCTGGAGACTTTGGGGGTGGATCTGGGACAGGGCGGGGTTTGGGGAGGGGCCTCAGCATGGTACGATGCCATAGAGCCCACCCTCCAAAGCTGCCATTTTCTCTAGGGGAGCTGATCTCTGTCAGGTGGAGATCAGTTGTAAAAGCGGGAGATCCCCAGGCCCCACCTGGAGGCTGGCAACCCTAATGTGTGGGGCTCCACTGGAAGGGGCCGCTCTGGAATACCACATCAAAAAGCCTGAGGCACACTGTACCACCACTGAAAGAAAACAGATCTTGTTTCAAAGTTAGAATGAACTATGCGGACCAGTGGCCATGCAAGCTGTCACATAATGGTATTATTTCTCTAGGACTAGGGGTCCCCAGATGTTTTGAACCTGGAGGCACAACTGGATTTCTGACACAGTGTGGTGGGCACAGCCAGAAAATGGCTGCTACTGGAGACAGAGCCAACCACAAAATGGCTGCTACTGGAGACAGAGCCAGCCACAAAATGGCTGCCACAGCTTACCTTCAGTCACACAGTGAAGATCATGCTAGGGCTGCCAATTTCTAGGTGGGCCCTAGAGATCTCCTGCAATTACAATTGATTTTCAGACTGCAAAGATCAGTCCCCCTGGGAAAAAAGGGCTGCTTTGGAAGTTGCACTCTGTGGCATTATATCCCACTGAGGTCCCTCCCATTCCTAGGCTGTTCCCACAATCCTCTAGGAATTCCCCAATCTAGAACTGGCAACCCTAGGTCCCTGCCCTGAGGAGCTTACAATTCATAAGGAATCAACCTGGGGGCAGGGGGAGTGACGGGAAGAATCTGTATTCAGTCCTGCTGCACATACTATTCAGCTTATTTTCAGTATGGAAGCAGATCGTGTTCCTCTTTGTCCCTGCTATCACACTGGGTTCTATCCGTCTCCTCTAATCCCTTCCTCCATCTGGAACAATGGTCTTCTCACCTGTATTTCTTTCATCCTAAACCCCCCCCCCAATTTTATATGCTTATGATAATCCCATGCACGCATCCGATATTGATTACAACCCTTCCAGGGTACTAGCTTCTGCATTCTGTGCAGCACCTAGTGGACAGTCATTAGGTGAACACGTTTTGCACCAGATTTTCTCTCTGGGCTGCAGTTTGGCAATCACCAAAAAGGAGATGCGTACTCTATACCTATAGTGTGTCAGGTGCCCACTGAGAGTAAATTCTGTGAGAAACAAGGCAGAGCTGCTCACAACTAACCTTTTTGAAAAGGATTTTTATTAAACATCCTACATGCTTAAGCTTTTACATTGTGCAAGCTGGAGTCTCTGACCTGGATGGCCCGGGCTAGCCCAATCTTCTCAGATCTCAGAGACCACCAAGGAAGTTCAGGCTCA
>NW_015172070.1:215274-224342 GCF_001447785.1 Gekko japonicus
ATTGCAGAGGCCCCCCCCCCGGGCCCCCGGTCCAAAACAGTCCAGTGGCACCTTTAAGACCAAGTTTTATTCAGGTACAAACTCTCCCTCCTCTCCGAGGATAGATCTGCACGTTCTCTCGCCCCCCCAATAGCTGGCAATCCAAAACAGTCCAGTGAAGCCTGAGCGGTGGGTGTTGCCTTCTGACACACTTCCAGTGATGCCAGGGGGTGTGGCATATGCTAATAACGTATGCTAATAAGTTATGCTAATGAGCTCCTGCACCTCTTTTTCTACGAAATGACCCCTGGTCTCTTGCACTGAAAACACTATAAGGGTTCACCATACATTGGCTGCAACTTGAAGGCAAAAAAAAAAAAAAAAGCTATAGGGGGTTAAAACACTGACATTTGCTTCGTTTTAAAATAAAATAACATAGCACACACATCCCTGCCAACTTGGGTTTGACAATCATACCCATCTGTGTTTCTTATGTGTTCCAAGCTCCTGCACATTTGCCCACAGAAATGTTGTGGTGGTGGTGGGACTAGAAAACACCCGAGGACCAGTGTTCCCTCTAAGCTGAGTTAATGTGAGCTAGCTCAGTTTTTTAGCCTCCAGCTCAGTTTTGTCTTAGCTCAGGAAGGAGGGCTCCACAGCAAACTAATATATGCAGTAGCCAAATTGCTCGCTCACAACTTTAATGCCAGCAGCTCACAAAGTAGAATTTTTGCTCACAAGACTCCACAACTTAGAGGGAACATTGCCGAGGACCAGAATAAATGGGCATTTAGGGGAAGCACTAAAAAAAATTGTGATATACTCCACCTTTTGGAATGGGTGAAATGTTTTTTAAGACAAGGTTTTACTCACCCAAAATGGATCATGTGATAATTTTATGTAAGAATGCATGGCATTAGAGAATAATCATTCCCATGTATACTGTAGAGGCAGTCAGCATTTCTAAGTATATATTAGTTTAAACATGACCAAGTTTGTCTATAATTAATGTGTATAATACACTATTAAAGAGTCCATTGTTTCCAGTATTCTTAAGTTTAACTCAATATCCAAACACTGGTACTGTATGAGACTGCAGTTTTTATTTTTTCCTCTGTATCTCAGATGGAAAAAACTATGGTATGTGTGCCAAGGTAGCACAGGATGCAGTAGCTTGCATATTTATTTGGAAGTATTGGCAATTTCACATGTAGAACACAAAGGTATTGGTACTTTAAAATGTACATGCCAAATAGTAAACGTATATATACTGTATCTCTAAATGATTTGTTACATATTGTTAAAGTAGTAAGATAACTTTAGGCTTGCTAAGACAGTATTCTATATATTTCAGTTTTCCTCCAAATGTGTGTTTGTGTGTCTCTTTTCCCTCCTCACCCCCATGGCCTGAATGTTCCCACAGGCTGAGCTGTGTAAATTCCACAGCCAGAAGCCTTTAAGTCAGCTTGCTAAATGGATCGGATTTGAAAGTGTGTGAGGTTATCAGGGTATCTCAGATGCTAGAGGCGGATCTCAGCAGCATTTTCAGTGGTCAGGACCTTCGGTTCCAGAGGCATTTCTTTGCTCCTTCTCGCTGCTAGCCAAAGCGGAATTATTTAAAAAGTCAGCAAAATGCAACCAAAACTTTTTACTCGGCTAAATTATGCAGCTCCCAGGATTCAGCTTTTTTTTTTTGTCCAAAAGTTAATTTCTTTTGGCACATGAAAAGTTTAAAAAGTGAGTCTCGGGGGACCTTTGAAACAGAAAGCTATAGCGCGGGGGAAACTTTTGGGGTCTGGAGTCCACCAGATCTACTGGGGCATAAGAATTGTTTTGCATCCCAATCACGATTTGGATTCAGACTAGCAGCTTCACAGGCCTGGGCTCATGGAATGTGGTTTTCCCACCTTCCCCACTCCCATGGGAACCCTAAAACCCAGGGGGGGGGGAGATCCTGAGGAGGGGGAGAAAATCACACTATGCAAACGTTAAGTCCTGGTGCCCAAGTAAATGCTAGTTAGAAACCAACCCTATGTTTGGGGGAAGAGCCCTTCAGATGTATGATGACAAGCTGCCCCCAACCTTGATGAACCTATGGGCACTTTTGGAATGCTGGGGACACCACAAAATGGCAGCCACGAGGACAGAGCCAACCAGAAAATGTCTGCTATGGGGTGGCTGGGGCCGTTCACAAAAGGCTGGAGACGTTGCAAGCCAAACACTCTCCTGAGACAAATGTGGCTGTTTCAGAATGAGTGCTCCTCAAAGGTGGCACATCTGCAGGTCTCTTCTGAAGCGCCTCCTGCTCCAGTGAGGCAGAAGAAGGCCAGGACTGGCTCTTTGCTTTGGGGAAGAAGCAAACAGACATCCCCCATTGGGGAATCACTAACTTGGCCCATTTGACAGAGCTTGTGCAAGGATCAATTGAGAAGCGGTATCTGGGAGCTGAAAACTTGCAGTAGGGAACAATGTGTTGAATTTGGGCCACGCTTCTGACGTAGCCAGTTACGTCAAATCCCATGCAACATCTGACTTGGCTCTCTGTGCAGTCTTGCAGGACTGAAGTTCCTTGGTTGTAAACATTTCGCATCCTCACTGGCAGGAAACCTGCGGTGACCCTGGGAACATAAAAGGAGACTACTCTGAAAAGGCAAGGACAGATCAATACTGGTGTCAAGGGACACAGAATTAAGCTTCAAATGCCACATGAATCACAGTGCTGTGGATTTCCTAAACATATGGTACAAGAACTGTTTTATTTCTGTCCTATGAGTTGCTGCGTAGGACATCCCAAATTACACAGCCCAAGGGAGTTAAGTCACTCAATTGCAGAGTTAGAATTTTATATCAGTACTGAAACACTTGAGATTGGTGGTGCCAAATCTGCTCTGCCCTCCCCACCTGTGGTGTTTTGTAGCCAGATTTGGAAAAAGGAAGAACGAAACCCACAAGAGGGTTTGCTTAGCAGTGCTCCCTTATTCTGGGATGCCCGAACGCACACCTCCAGCTGCGTAGAACAACATTTCACAACCCTCCCCCCAAAAAGTCTGAGAACTGAACCCCCCAGATAGAAAAAGATTCCAGGAGAAACGGAAGAAAGACAGAAAGACCAATTTCAAAACCACAACGCCGGCCTCAAAGTCTGAATAACCTGATTTTTGTCAAGTTTATTGTTTAACCTTTTTTGTAAAATGAAAGTTTCATATACATTATTTATAAAATGGCTTAAATTAAGGCATAAATCCTGTAGTGTCTAAGACAAGCGTCCGTCATTCTGCTCAAGCGACAGCTGGTTCCGTTTACCATCCACCATGTTTCCGCCCAGGAGCGAGGCTGTGCCAAAGAAAGGGCTCACTTTCCCTCTGGGCTGAGGCCTAGGAAAAACGCCTCCCTGGACAAGCCCCCCCAAGCTTGGCTCAAAGCCGAGGCAACCTGGTGGACCGGAGTTGGTAGTGTCACCAGAAAAAGTCGACAGAAGCTGGTGAACCTTTATACACAGATTACAGTGCTACAGTCTGAAAAACAAAAACAAAAGAGTACGTGGACACACAACACGAAATAATGGAGAGAGAGACGCACAAAGGCCCACAGAGGTGGCAGCCTCAGGACGACAAGTTCTAAAGAGGTCCAGGGAAACCCACGCGCCCCTCCCCGCCCTGACCTATCTCAAGGGGGAGATTCCTCACTTCCCCAGCATTGAGGGCCAAACCAGATACAAAGGCACCCACGGGTCGGACCCGTGGACACCTGCACTGTTGTAAAGCAATTTAAAAATGCCGCTAGGGCCTGATTGGGCCTGCAAGGTGGCGGACTGAGCCCCTCTCCCCCCGCTTTTTCAAGTCCCAAAACAGGCACACATACGACGGCATTAACCGTGTTGCTCTTCTAAGGGCAGTATTCGCTAGGCAGGAAAACCCTTTCCCTGCCTCCCTCCCCCCGAACGTTCACGATCAGACCCCTTTTCATAAACCGCTGAAGCACCTTGTCAAAATGTGCGTTTCAAGGTTGCGAGCTGCTGTTTGGTTTGTTTTCCCCCCTCAGGTGACTTGGGGAAAAGCCAAATCAAAATGTCCTGAATTCAAGCAGCCTTCAATGCAAGACGTTTGGTCCAGGCTTACCAAGCAACCAGGAAAAGAGGGTTAAAATTCAAAGCGACTCGCCTCTGGGTGGGACAGACACGGAAACGCGGGAAGAACCGAGGCAGCGGATATGTGACACGAAGAGCCCTTCCCCTCCCGTCACTCAAGCTCAGAGTGGCTCCCCCCAAGAAAGGCTTGGCTGAGAGAACTCGAGCGCTTGCTGAGATAACTGGGGCTCCCACGTGACAGGAGCAGACCCTTTCCCTCCGTTTTAATCCACAGAGGCGGCAAAGCCCCACTCAACTCACAACAGTAGCCACTGTCATCCCTCCCTGCCTTCCTTGCTGGCCAAAGGGGAGGGCGTTGGGCACATGAGCTCCTGGAAACAGGCTAGGCGCAGGAAACAAACCTCTCTCCTACTAAACAAGCCTCCTGCCCAGTTCAGAAAGGAAGAGGATCCCGAAAGCATCATCTGAGAAAGGACTGCTGCAAATGGGCTCTTTTTGTAGCAGGTACTCATTTGCATATTAAGCGACACACCCCTAATGTAGCCAATCTCCAAGAGCTTACAGTAGCTCCTGTAAGAAGAGCTCTGTAAGCTCTTGGAGGATTGGCTACATTAGGGAGTGTGGCCTAATATGCAAAGGAGTTCCTGCTACAAAAAGAGCCCATCCGCTTGCTAACTCAGTGGAGGGGAGGGGAGAACTGAAGCAGAACAGATCTGCCTACTAAAGGCCATGATCACAAGGGGGCCCTTCCCCGGGATATCGTACGCTCTTGACATCGCAGATACGGCTGGGCATGGAGCCCCTTCGCCTCGATCAGATTCTTTCCAGAAGCCAGCTCGTTCCCCAGTCCGTTTGTGCCTAATCCGGGGACGGACACATAGAAACATGAAACAAAACCTCCCCAGAGGAAAGGGGGGGGGAGAGAGTTATTTTGAAAGGACAGGAAAACAACTACAGGTCAGAGACGCACGACGCTTTCTTCCCACGCGGCCCTAACCTACGCTAAAGCAATATCACAGCCACGCAAGCGCAAAATACTGTCTACATTTTTTTTTCCTTAAAAAAAAGAGTATGTTATAATACTACCCCAGCATTATGAAACGGGGAAGGGGAAAACAAAGGCATCTGCTAACTGGCGTATTCTAAGCAACTTCTGAAATTCTACCCGAACCGTCTTCATTAAGCACCATATTCAAGGGGAGGGGCAGGGGGCGACGGGCAGGGGGCGGGAATTAGTGAGAGAGATTATCTGTGTCGAACTCCGAAACGGAGATTTCCTGGTGCTGGATGATCAGATTGGTGATGGGCTTCTGTGCTAGACGCCGATGCGACCAAACCAGTCCTCGGTTTTAGTCTTGAGTTAGTCTGTGATGGAGGGAGAGGAGAGAAAACAAGTGGAAGAGGCCGGGTGGGGAGGAACCGGAGATCCTAGTCAGACTGACTTTGTCCCACCGGGAGGTTCTTGCTTTCGGGAGCGCCTTCCTCCTGAGCAGTCTGTTCTTCTATACACGGGGTGGGGGCCCCCGCCTGTTCGCTGGATTCAGTCTGCTCCTCCGCTCCTGGGGAGGAGGCTGGCGGTTCCCCGCTGCATGATGGGCCGCTGTTGGGCTCTTCGGTGTGGAGGGTGGGGTTGGTCATCTGCTCGTCTGCCTCGGGCCGAGACACCAACGGGTTCGCCTCCTTCGGGGGTTTGGGGCAGCTGACAGGGGAGATCACCAAGGGAGGATGAGGTAGCTCTTTCTGCATGCAGGAGAACAAACCGCGTTAGGATGAAGGCAGCTGCAGCTGCTCCAGACACACGCTGCTTTACAAGATCCCCAGGCCCTCCCTCGTGGACATAAAACCCAAACTGACTGTGGAGCAGAAAGGTGGATTTGCAGGCTACAAAAAGAAACAGGGTGGATGGAAGGTGTATTCTCTGTGGCAGCCACAAAACCAATTGTGCTGTGCAATTCAGTAGTCAGGGGACTGCTGCCCACACCCTGCTCCTAGATGCTGACCCACCCTCTTCCCCCAGGGAAATGCCTGACCTTCCCTATTGGCAGTAGCCTCCACCGGGGTCCCCAACCTTTTTTTTAGCACGTGGATACCTTTGGGATTTTGAAACAGGCTGGTGGGGCGCATCCACAAAGTGGCTGCTGTGGGACGGGCAGCCAACCACAAAACGGCCACCACGGGAGGCAGAGCCACACACACAGAAAGACAGAGGATGCCCAAGCGCAGGGGACTAGAGGAGCAATTTTAAAAAAATACACTGGGAAAGAGGGTTGAGAGGGAATAAAACCAACACTGTGGAGGCAGCTGCCACTGCAGCACTGTTATTTTAATCTGCCCGGCCAATAGGATTGCCACTGGCCAATCAGAAGCCCCGCTGGGTCAGAGCCCCACCTGGCCCCGCCCACTCTCTAAAAACACTCAGTGGGCACTCGGAAAAATACTGGCAGGCACCGTGGCACACCCGCGGGCACCATGCTGGGGATCCCCGTTCTCCACCCTGGCAGAAGGTCTGAAGCATCTTTCACAGCAGCCAACACAGCACTGCTGTCCCCAGGTTAGAGAAAGACAGTACAGGGTATGAAGGGCAGCTGACAATCCACACACACACTCACCCTTTCAGCCCCTAAGACAACCCAGGAGAGAGCGGCAGGGGGTACAGGGCTCTGTACTTGCTCAGGCCGGGAAACGCACACCGAAGTATGGCAGCTATAGAGCGTGTTCCTAAGATGCATACCGCAGCCGCTGTTCAACCCAGGGTACTTCAAGATAGACCCTGCCTCAGTACTCTGTATTTGTGGGTCTACCCCCTACCACCATTTCAGCTATTTGTGGGGCAAGGTCACTACTTAATTCTCCCCAGTATATTTTTCATATTAAGAGCAATGATCCATTGTAACAATTTGCACGCCACAAAATGCAAAACTGAGGGGAGGGGAGAGGGGAGAGCATCCCCCCAGGATTGAGAAAGGTGAGCCCACAGCCGGGGGTGGGGGGGTGGGGGTGCTGCTGAGGAAAAAGGCAGAACAGAAGTTTCCTTTTTTTTAAATAAACAACAATGCTAACAATAGTATTACTCAACTGTAATTCTAGTTACGGGGTTTCTAACATTAGCATTTCTCGGAGACACTCATAGCAAACTGGTATTCACCGCAAAGCCGCTGCCCGTCCAGAACATGCCCAGCTCCTTGCGCCACAGGGCCACGACGAAGCTGGTGAGGAGCGTGCATGGCACGAGGTAGAGGAGCGCCGGCTGGCCTTTCTGCATCAGCGCCAGGGCCACGAAGGTCACCAGGAGGCCAATGCCGTAGGCTGCCACAGGAAAAAGGGAGACACGGTGAGCGGAAGCAGCTCGGGGGCCTTCGCTAGACTCTCTGTGTGTGTGTGTCTGCCTACCACCCAACCCTGCCCGTACACAAGGCTTCTTTTGGATGGCTGGCGGGGGACACCTTTGCCCACAGGGTGCTTCCTCTTCTCAGATTTCCGAACATTAGCAGGAGTGAGCTAGAGCAGAAGCTGCCGGGTGCAAAACTGCATCAGAGAAGCTGCTATAGTATGGCACGCGAAAGAACAACCCCGTCTTCGGATGCGGAAGTGGAGTGGCTGCCTGCAAACAGCCTTGAACACACAGTGGCTGCATTTTGCGGGGTTAATTCCCTGCCTGATATCGAAGTGGAGGAAGGGGAAGTGCACAGAGAGATGCCCCTTCTTGCCCTGCCTATCACGTTTCTATCTCATTCTTCTGCCAAACAACTCCAAGGCCAGCGTACAGTTTTCTCTTGCAGTAACCCGGTGAGGTAAGGCTGGGTCCCGAGGTCACCCGGTGCGCTTCATGGCTGAGGGAGGATTCGAACCGGATTGCTTTGAGTCCGAGTCTAATGCTCCAACCACTTCACCACACCCTGCAAGAGAGGCTTCTGAAGATTACTAATGGGGAAGGCAACAGAGGAGGGACGCAGCTCTGCATTACCCTCAGCTGGAAGACAGCAGAGTGGGAAATCCAGCCACAGAAAAAGAAGAAGGAGGGTAGGTTTTTATACCCTATTTTTCTCTACCTTAAAGAGTCTTGAAGCAGCTTAGAGTCACCTTCCTTTCCTCACAATAGGCACCTGAGAGAGTTCTGAGAGAACTGTGACTGGCCCAAGGTCATCCAGCAGCCTTCATTTGCAGGAGTGGGGAATCAGACCCGGTTCTCCGGATAAGAGTCTGCCACTCTTAACCACTACACCATGCCGACTCTCATGGAGTAGCGAAAACACAGTGTGCATTCTTGAGCAATCTGGGAGTTTCGTCATTGTGCTACTATGATTGAGGTTTATAAGATTATGCATGGGAAAGAGCAGGTAGAAAAAGAGGTACTTTTCTCTCTCACACAATACAAGAACTCGTGGGCACTCCATGAAATTGCTGAGCGGTCGGGTTAGAACAGATAAAAGAAAGTACTTCTTCACCCAAAGAGTGATTAACACTTGGAATTCACTGCCACAGGAAGTGGTGGCGGCTACAAGCATGGACGGCTTCAAAAGGGAATTAGATAAGCATATGGAGCAGAGGTCCATCAGTGGCTATTAGCCACAAGGTATAGATAGGGACTCTGGGGCAAGTGATGCTCTGTCATCTTGGTGCTTGGGGGGGGGGTCAACAGTGGGAGGGCTTCTAATGTCCTGGCCCCACTGGTGGACCTCCTGATGGCACTGGTATTTCTGGCCACTGTGTGATACAGAGTGTTGGACTGGATGGGCCTTTGGCCCGATCCAACATTGGCATCTCTTATGTTCTTACTGTTTCATCTGCTTTGTTTTAATTATCAACTGCAGCTTTCATTGGCAGTGCTTTCAGTGGTGCCCTCCTATGACCGCCAAGGGCTTTGAGAACTGTTACAGCTGAAAGGGTTTACTAATGAACAGCCCACCTTATGTCCAAGATGATCACAGAGAGCAATGGAGAAGGTTAAATGTGAAAGGATTATAACAAATCCAAATCCAGCTGAGCAGCTCAGAACATTCCT
>NW_015172070.1:224407-237129 GCF_001447785.1 Gekko japonicus
TTGCGGTGGGGGCGACAGTGTGATTATTATGGTGACGGGGGGGGGGGGGGGGGGGCAACCTTAAAAACATATGATGGGACAAGAGGAGGTGGTGTGAGTTTTAAGGATTTTCATGATACTTCCTAACGAAGCAGTTACAAAAATTGTAACTGCAAAGCTGGGGAAACCATCAGCAGAAGCAGTTTGAAAAAAAAATAAAAGGAAAGGCCCAGGACTCTGTTAGAACAGTCCTTTCAGGAAGTTGCTCTGACTGCAAAGAGAGCCAGTTTGGTGTAGTGGTTAGGAGCGTGGACTCTAGACTGGGAGAACCGGGTTTGATTCCCCACTCCTCCACATGCAGCTGCTGGTGTCACCTTGAGTCAGTCACAAGTTCTCTTAGAGCTGTTCTCTCAAGAGCAGTCCTCCAAAGAGCTCTCTCGGCCCCACCTACCTCACAGGGTGTCTGTTGTGGGGAGGGGAAGGGAAAGGAAACTGTAAATTGCTCTGAGACTCCTTTGGGTAGTGAAGGGCGGGGTATAAATCCAATCTCTTCTCTTCTGCAAAGAGCCACAGCCTTCTCTACAGAGGCTCCCCCACCCCTTTGAAATGGCTTGCCAGAAAAGGTACACAGGATGCCTTCTCCGGAAAGATGCTGGCAAGCCTTCTAAGACAGCCACGTACCCACAAACCTTAGCAAGTCTGTCTGCTAACTGCTAAATACTAGCTCAGACCTGTGTCTTTTCCTATAGGATTCGAGTCTGAATAGTTAATTCTTTGTGGTAGTGGGGCTGTTTTTCCTCTTTTGGGGAAGGGAGGGGTGTCATTTATAGCATGGCATAATATTTATGAAATAGTGAGCTTTCTGTTTTGTGGAGGGGGTAAAGCATATTTAAAGTAAATACATTTTTTTTTTAAATGATGCCTGCTGCTGGGATTTGTGACCAATAGCTAATGGTGGTGCAGGCCCAGGTGTTGATAGGTATGCCTTGCATGGGTCAACGTCATACCCTGAACCAGAGCGTTGATCAGGCCTGTCACCCTCGTTCTTAGCTACAAACAGACACAATACAAGTGAAGGAAAGGCAAGAACTCATGGAGGGATGGGAATCTCATCCCACATTCCCTCCCCCCTCCCCCTGGTAGCCCCTCCCCTTTCGCCCACTAACCCTTTTCTGTTTCTTCCTCTGCCATCCTTACTCACCCACCTTTTATGGTCCCCCTTCTTCAACTTTCCTTTTCCTACCTTTCTTTGCTCTTCTCACTGTCAGCTTTACGATCCCTTCCTCCTATCTTTTACTTTTTAAAGGTCTCTTCCCCCTGCTGATACTGATGCTTGGAATCCTCCCCAATGTTGCCTTCGGGTTGCCTAGCAACCCCCAAAATGGCTGCCGAGACCTCACAGCACACGTTCTCAGTGACACGTTTTTCTTAAAAGAAGGAGGTATTACTTCCATAATTTGGACGATTTTCTAACCCCAACATTTTTCCTCAGGCTTGTACTAAAATCCCCCCTACCTGTTCCATTGTTTGGATTTTATGATCTATGTCCTAGAGGCCAGTTCAGAATTAGATATAATGACATTAATAAGAGAGCACCCACGCACCTATTACCGGGCCAACCCAAGGTTGCTGTAATTCAATCTGTGTTCAAAGAGCTTTCATTTTGGCTCAGAGAAACAAGGAGCTTGCGAAGTAAGAGGCGATAAGAAAAGGGGAGGGAGAGAAACCGCTTCTCTTTGCATGATGGTTGGAAAGGAGGTAAGAACCAAAATGGTGCTGATGGGATAGGGATAGGGACGTGATAACGATCTCTGCTTTTAGAGGGCTGGCAATGTGCCAGGAGGAGCAAAACGTACCTGTGGTGCAGGCAACAAAGTACACTCTGGATGACTGGACTTGGATGTCGAACCGATGGCAGTATGCTACCAGGAGTCCTAAGGGAAGGAAAAGACCGCGGACAGAACACTGAAATTGTTAAATACACACACACACCATCCCAAGTTCTACCGGATGGTAACCCAAAGCTGTGAACTATTTAATTCTCTTTCTGCCAGAAGGCTGTCATAAGAACATAAGAGAAGCCAATGTTAGATCAGGCCAATGGCCCATCTAGTCCAACACTCTGTCACACAGTGGCCAAAATTACCAGGTGCCATCAGGAGGTCCAGCAGTGGGGCCAGGTGCTTTCTACTCTTGGTGCACCTTGCTCAGACTCGTTTCCTTTGACTGGCAGCTGCTCTCAGAGAGCTTAGGCAGAGAAGGGGTCTTTCCCAGCAGCCGCTCCTGGAGATGCCTGGACTGAACCAGGGACACTTTGCAGGCAAAGCATGCGCCTGACCCCCCAAGGGGTGGCTCTAAAAGCAGAGAAGCATCACTGCAGATTTTTGCACATACAAAGCTGACTGGTGCAGAGTCAAGTCTTTGATGCATTTCATACAGCTCCTCTGGCAGTAGCTCAGGCATTGAAAGGTCTTTTCCAGCACCTGCTACTGGGGAGCCTTTGAATGGAGACTGAACTCCGGCCCCTCCGTATATGAAGGACCTGCTCCACCAGCAAGCTATAGTACCACTGATGAAAAGCAGAAGACCACAGCTGTACAGTTTTGCCTTGACCCCAGCCACACTGTTGGTCTCGGCACCTAGCATCATTGGTGTGCGGAAGGTCCCAGGTTCAATCCCCGGCATCTCCAGCTGAAGGATCTGGCAGTAGCTAATGTGAAAGACTTCCGCCTGAGACCCTGGAGATTTGCTCTGAGTAGACAATACTAACCGTGATGGACCAAGGGTCCAGTTCAGTATAAGGCAGCTTCATGTGCGTTTATGCCAAAGGACAATTTGCCCGCTCTAACGCTGGGCGGGGCTTTGGCTCAGGGGCAGAGTATCTGATTGGATCACCTACACAGAGATAGACAGAGGTCTTTGCCAGCCCTACTACCAGAGTTCCTTTTTATTATTATTGTTTTCAAAATTACAACAAAGTAGACAAGATTCTTAACATCTTACTAAATTTAAGGGGGGGGGGGGAACCAGTTGTAAATGTCCATCTGCAAGCTAAGAAGTGTTTCCCAAATCTGTACAAAAGGTTCCCAAGCAAACAGCAAACAACAATTTAGACCAGGGCTATTTTTGGGCGGGAACGCACAGGAACGGAGTTCCGGCTGGCTCCTAAGCTGGCCACGCCCAGCAGGAACTCATTCGCATAACAGGCCACACCCAACAGCAGGAACTCATTAGGATTGGCTACATTAGGGGTGTGGGGCCTAACATGCAAAGGAGTTCCTGCTACAAAAAAGCCCTGGGTTTTGACAACAAACAAGGTAAACAGAATAAGAAGCAAAAGGTGGGTGTGGCTGGATAACCACACTTCTGGTAACATGGGGGTGCGGCCTAATGTGCTAATGAGCTGTGCTGTCAGGGGTGTGGCCCAATATGCTAATGAGTTCCTGCTGTTGGGTGTGGCCTATTATGCTAATGAGTTCCTGCTGGGCTTTTTCTACAAAAAGAGCTGGTTTAGACTATCATCCATCCTTTAGATGTAAACACACTGTTAATTTAGCCAATTTCACCAGACCTTTTAAATCTGTTTCTTGAAAAAAAAATGTTTGGCAACAAGCCAGGGTTTTTAGCTATGATCATTTTATGGCTGTTGATAAGTCAGCAACCATAGGAAATCTTAGTTTAGAAGAGACCTTTTGTAGAATTATTATTTATTTATTATTATTTTATTAGTCGCATTTATACCCCGCCCTCCCCGCAATGCAGGCTCAGGGCGGCTCACAGTCAGTACATAAAATACAGTTTAAACCACATAAAACCATATAAGACAATTCCATTATTAATACAGTTTCATTCCATTATTAATACAGAAGACCCAACAACACAATTTTGAAACTTTTAAGCACCGATATTCCTGTCAGACACACGATCTTATTTAAAACTCTTGTCCCGAAAGTAGAAACAATTGGACAGGATGACCACACGTGTAGGCAATTGACTGACGTGCCCACATTTTCAACACTGACACATTTCTGCCTAACTTGTATGGTGGCAAGTACCACAGGTACAGAATGTTTAGAACTCTGTAAACGTTCTCTTTTAGGATAATACGGCTTGCAACTGGAAGAGTGCAAGTCAAAGACAGATTTCCATTCATGTTTATCGTTTTAGAATTTCACTCCAGTTGAAAGAAAAAAATATGGATCTTATATTTTGCCTTTTCAAAAAGGTATTTTTTATCAAGAGCATTAGTCTTCCAAAATAGTTTCTTTCTGAGTGGAGATACCAGCGACTCATCCCGGGACCTTCTGCAAGCAGAGCAGTTATCCCCTGCAACGGAGTGATCGCCCCCTTTCCCTCTCAGATGGCACCAAGATGACCTTCGCAGACAGAAGGGTTAATAAGTGCAAAATCTTAGCATATCTGAGAAACAGAAGCCAAGAGCAGGTGCCAGATGCGAGAAACCAGAGATGAGGTGAGAATACCAACCGCTGTTAAGTCCCAAAGGAAGGTCAGAGGAAGAGAATGTACCTGGAACTAGAATGTCCCCGAATCCGAGAAGTGAGAACGGCCTGTCGCAGAGCGCCAGGGGTGAGAAATTGAGCCTCGGTACCTTCAACACCATGGGGAGCTTTGGAGGATAAAGATAAAAGAAGCGTTCCTTAGGGAAGTTACATGCCTTGACAGATTTTTATTTATGATTATTTCCCACTGTGGAGAATCAGTTGCCTCCAGGAAATCCACAAGCAGGGCATGAAGGTTTGGAGGGGGATCCACCCCAGAAGAAGAAGAGATTGGATTTATACCCCACCTTTCACTACCCAAAGGAGTCTCAGAGTGGCCTGCAATCTCCTTTCCCTTCCCCTCCCCACAACAGACACCCTGTGAGGTAAGGTGGGGCCGAGAGAGCTCTCTCGAGAACAGCTCTGAGAGAAATGTGACTGGCCCAAGGTTACCCAGCTGGCTGCATGTGGAGGAGTGGGGAATCAAACCCAGTTCTCCCAGATTAGAGTCGGCCACTCTTAACCACGACACCAAACTGGCTCTCAGTGGGATATGAAACAGAAAATTAAAAAAGAAGGTTCCCTGTCCGAGAGAGACCAAAGTGTCAAGAACTGACTCTTTGGCAGGAAGTTGCTGTTAAGCAAGCAAGCAGGACTGCTTTGAAGCCCCGACAAGAGACGGGTAACCTGCCCCGCCCACACCCCATCTTGCCTGGGGGCCACTCTTTGGAAACGTCCAAGCCCCCAGACCAGTGTTCCCTCTAAGCTGAGTTAGTGTGAGCTAGCTCACAGTTTTTTAGCCTCCAGCTCACACATTTTTGCCTTGGCTCAGGAAGGAGGGCTCCAGAGCAAACTAATTTACGCAGCAGCCAAATCGCCCGCTCACAACTTTAATGCCGGTAGCTCACAAAGTAGAATTTTTGCTCACAGGACTCCACAGCTTAGAGGGAACATTGCCCCAGACCCACCTTTTCATGAGTGGCCGAGTCGGTCGGGCCGGCTGCCACCTCCACCATGATGCTCTCCCCGGTCTGAAAGAAACAGAGGGGAAGGAGTCCAGTCAGTTCATTTTTAAGAAACACGTCTCCGGCCTCCTACCCTTTAGAGGATCAGGGACCGACAGCAGGATGATGAAGAGGGCAGGGGCTCCTTCCCAGAAAACTCCAGAAATTAAACCAAAAAGAGTCTTGGGGGACAGAGACAAGATGCTAGGGACTGTCAGCCTTGGAAAGGAAACGCACTCCTTCCCTGGTGTGCAATCCTCGGCAGTGCTGAAGAATCCCTCCTGGCCTGGCACGCCACCCCTCCCCAACACCTTCGTTTCCCGCCACCCCCCCAAAGTCATCTTTTCTTCTCTGGAGGACAAGGACAGACGCCCCTACTTCTCTAGTGATGGACAGTTAACAGAATGGGCACTGTCTATCTGCAATGATGGCACTGTCTGTCTGCAATGAAGCACACCCACCCCGACACACACAGAGCATTCCACCCTGCAATGTCCTTACATTAATAAAGATAACTTTGTGCATAGTGAGCGTAATTGAAACTGTCACCAAGGGATCAAGGGTAATGGGATAAAATGCGCGTCTGGGCACGCACGAGATATTTTTGGTGCCTGCCGCAATTCAGGTCAACAGACGCAGGAAAATAGGAGTTATCGTTCAAGGGCTGGGGGCGCCGCAAGGCCAGATCTCAAAGGGGAAGAATCAAAAGCGTGACATTTCCTTCCCTTTGAGTCTGACCTGCTGCCCTCCTGCCTGCGCTATACTGCCCGAAGGCGCTGGCGAAGTACGTCACGGTAACATTTGGACATTGATACAGAGAACAGAAGGGCTGCAAAGCCATCCGGCCTCGTGATGCCTTTGGGATCAGCATCCTGCCCGGTTCTCCCTTCCGACAGTGACGGATACAGAGACCTACCAATTTTCTCATGCCTGGCCGGACTGCGCAACTGGCGGCTCCCGCCCTTCTCTTCTTTGCAAGAAATAAATTAAACACCCTCTCAACCCTCACGCATGCAGACAGAAGAAAGAGAAACCTTCCCTTCATTTTGGCACAAACAACCACTCTCTGATCCAACACTTTGACTGAAACCTGGTAACACAAGCACATGGAACTGGTACACCTTGAGCCTTTTGAGCCCATTGGAATTCTGACATAAGACTGGTACACCTTGCACAGCACAACCCTTTTGAGCCCATTGGAATTCTGACATAAGGTAATGGGCGCAACTGCAAAATGGCTGCTTTAGGAGGCGGAGTCAGCTACAAAATGGCTGCTTTAGGAGGTGTAGCCACACACACAGCAAGCCCAAGTGCAGGGGAAAGAGGAGAATTTGTAAAATACAATTGGAAAGAGGAGTGACAAAAGAATAAAGGTGACACTGGGGTGGCAGCTCCAACTGAAAACATCTGCACAGCCAAACAGATGTTCAGTGGCCAATCGGAAGCCATATAGTGCAAGCGCCCCACATTTTCCCACCCACTTTCTAAAAAGACTTGGTGGGTGCCAGGAAAAGTGTTGGTGGGCACTTGTGTGTGAGGGACCCCTGATCCAGGGCATACATCCAAACCCCCAAGAAAACACTGTGCTAATCCCAGGGCAAATACCACGTACCTCAGTGAAATACGGTGTAATGAACACAAAGAAAACATCGTACACAAACAGGACTAAGAGAAGCAAAGTACAGCCCTAGAGTAAGACAGAGAGAGACAAGAAATCACTTTGCATATCTTAATAAAAGGGCAGCTGATCTCCCAAAATTAAAGGACACCCTGAAGCCATAGATCAATACCACCGCCCCCAGCCTGACTCATTCAGAGTTAGAAAGTGACCATTTTTAGACCTGCATTGTGTGATCAATTGAAAGCCTTCTGATCAACCGGGGGGGGGGGGGGGGGCACACACACCCCATAATCAGGCAGTGGACGTTTTAAAAAGAATCATGTGTTTTTAATTCAGGTACTTGTTAGTTAGAAGACTGTGGGTGGCAAATGCCAGCTTCAAAGAGCCACAAATACAGGAGGGAATACTTCTAACTACAGGCCCGACCTCCACAGGAGATACTGTTCCCTTCTCTCTCATACCAGAGGGAATGCTTCTTCCGAGAAGAAGTCTGCTGCCCATGGAAGAGGCATCCCTGCTGCTCACGGAAGAGGCATTCCAGCTCACACCCTGGAGAGAAACTCTTTTCTAATATGCTTGGTCTCCCCAGCCTGAACCCCACACTGGCCCTCAGCGTTTCACAATCCCCACCCCAACCTGCCCCTTGGCCTTACCTTGAATGTCGGCAAGCGGATAGTTTTCAGCATGTAAAGGCAGAAGGCGATCCCCAGGGCATCTTGGAGGACCCAGGCCCACCTAGAGCGAGAAGAGTCACGTGGGAGGGAAGGGCAGGGGCCGTGCAGAAGCCCCAGATCCTCACTCTGAGACTAGATCCCTGGCCCAGACTGTTTCCCCCCACCCGTCCTGCATCGCAACGACCCCAGAGTCTGACCTGTTGACCTTAATTAGGTCTTGCGCCCTGGCCCTGAGGGCATCTTAGTCCACACCTCCCCTCCGGCACCTTTGGTTTTCCTCTCCGCTCCCACCTGGGTGCTCCCCCTTCATGGGTCGGGGTCCTTTCTACCCTTGTGTCACCTGCCTGTCCACCCACCATCATCACTCCCTAAACATTTCAGGGACCCAGTGGCCTCTCCCCATCCCCCATCTTTACAGTTAATATAATTCTAACCTACTACTAAGCCCTCGCGTAGCACGTTCAGTGATCAAATGCACCGTCATCCTTTTAACACCCCTGCAAGGCAGGCCAGTCTTAGCACTCCTATTCTTTGCGGAGAACTGAGAAAGAAACCTTGCCCTTAGGCAGCCAGCGTGACGGAATGATTAGACTAGGACCGAAGAAGCCTGGGTTTGAGTCCCTACACGGCCACGGAGCTCTGCACGTGACCTTGGGTTCAGTCTCACCCTTTCTCAGCCTAACCTACCTTATAGGGTTGTTGTGAAGATACAATCGAGGAGAGGCGAGAATTATGTATGCCACCCCTGAGCTCTTTGGAGGAAGGGTAGGATAAAAATGGGGTTAGACAGAAAGACAGATTAGAATCATGAGAAAGATGACAGACAAGGTCATCAAGTGAGTTTGCGGACAAGATGAGACTCGGACCGGCAGCTATCTCCCAGATATACTAGCTCATCCTCTTCTCCACTAACCTACACTGTGTGAACCCTATGTCCCCTTACCTGGGAGAGAAGGCCCATTTAATACATTAGAGCTTACTCCTGAGTAAACGTGCATAGGATTGCACAGAAAGATTTCAAACCCTCTGGACAAGACCGCCCCCATGTTAGTCTTCTACAGACCGTGGCCTTTGTAATGAATGACAATGACTCATGGCCCGCTCTTTCCGATATCATTTGCTCAGAATGGCCAGCAATAAATCAAAATTTCAAAATAACAGTTTGAAGATGATTTGAAAGAAGCTCCTGCAGATCTGTCCCTTTAGCGGTGGTGTTGCCCTCTGGCTCCTTGCAACCGAGGAAAGCGCCCCTGCTCATTAAACTGCTCTGAGGGGATCCAACTCCTAACATAACATAGGCCTGATTAAAAAACCAAGCCAAAAACCTCCTTACCACAGCAGGCAGAACTAATGAAACCGAGGGGAAAAAAGAATGAAAGTTGGGTTGCAATAAGTTCTTTGCCCAGTACCTAACGCCAGCGTGGCATACTGTTTAAAGGGCTGGACTAGGATCAAGGAGACCCAGGTTCGAATCCTTCCTCTGCCATTGGAGGCTTGCTGGGTGACCTTGGGCCAGTCACACACATTCCACCTAACCTACCTCACAAGGCTGTTGTGAGGGGAAAATGGAGGACAGGAGAATGATGTAAGCTGCTCTGGGTCCCTATTGAGGTTCCATGGTTACACTGCCACACCTCAAAAGTCTTTTGCGTACAACAGCCGCCGCCACCACAGCAACACACAGACACACACAGACACAAACCCCCTATCACTCATAGTATCTTCCCTTGTTTCAGGAGATGGTCTTGCCCATCAAATCCAGGGCCATCAATGGAGAGAGAGGCCCAGGGCATGGGGAACACCAGAGAACCCAGCCAGCAGACAAAGCTACTTGAGCAGCTGGGGGGCGGGGCAGCCCAGGGAAAAACGTTTCACATTAACAAGCGAATAGTGAGCCTTGTTTCAGCCAATGTGTAATAAGTGGCAGGATCCGCCAGCTTTTCAGCCTACCCGTAACTTAATAAGAATTAAGCCCAATCTCGTCAGATCTCAGAAGCTAAGCAGGGTCAGTCACCAGAGGCTGCCATGACTCCCAGGTGCACACACACACACTCACATGGCACATATGAAGAATACAAAAATAATAATAACAATAAAGTGCCTTCAAGTCACAATCAACTCAGGGTGACCTTTCATGGGGTTTTCAAAGCAACAGATGGAGAAACGTGATTGGCCGCTGCCTGCCTCTGCCTAGCGATCCTGGACTTCCTGGGTGGCCTCCCATCCAAGTACTGACCTGGGCCGGGCTGCCTTCGCTTCCAAGCTTTGACCAGCTCGGGCTGGTGGGGGCTATGCAGGCTGCGAGCATTAGCTGAGCCTTCGTTTTACAAACAGGCAGCTTCCTGGCCCTCACCACCAACCTCTAGAGGGCTACAGGCAAACACTGGAGCACCGGAGTTTGAAAGCTGAGCGGAATACACACGGCGGGACTTACTGGTCCTCGTTTCGGAAGACGACCCAGACCACGCTGACGGCGACGCAGAAGAGGGCCAAGAGCAGCATCCGGACCTGCGGACGCTTGTGGAAGTACGGCAGGTTGTTATCAGGAACCCTGAAAACCAGATGGACAGCATCGAAGGGAACACAGATCACTATATGCTTTACGGGCGTGGAGAAGGTACAGGCCCCGCTGAATTGTGTGTAAGACAGAGCTGGTCCGCCAGGCCTATGAATTGGACTCCCTTCCCTCCTGCCTTTTCCTTTTTTCTTCCCTCCTCTTCCCTTTCTCTCTTCTCCCCCCACTCCTTCCTACAAGATCAAATTAGGATATTTATTCCCTCCTGGGATCAGAAGAGCCACATTGTGCTCCTTTATACACCGTCTGTGTCGTTGCTGTACTGTTTGTTTTTATGAATGTTGTTACCTGCCCTGAGCCCTGCTATGCAGGGGAGGGAGGGCTAAAAACCGAATAAATAACAAAGCAGCTGAACAGCCACATACCTGCATTTTCCCCAAGGGAACCTCCGGACAAATGGAGAAAGGCAGCTGTAGAGGCCAACCGAAGCGGCCAGGCAGAAGATCCCGATGATGCCGTAAACTGGAAGGGGGAAGTAGAAATGAGATCTCAGAAGAGAGGAAAGTCACCCCCCAGCCCCCACTACCTTAGGCAATGGAGACCAATGCTGCTTCAAAGAAAAGCCAGCGTGCGGACAGATGTACAGGAGACAGAGGAGTGAGCTTTAAATGGCCCCACAAAATATGACAAGGTTGGTGTGTGTCCCAAGTGGAGTGGTGTTTAACCTCGGTTTGTCCTATTCCGGTGGACTCATCCAAGAGCCAACCTGTCTTGTTGATAGGACCTTTGAACCATGTAATCAGAAGGCTGCTGCTGCTCTTATTCTGAATATCGCAAACCCATCAAGGCCAAGGAATATAAACACAAGCCTAAGCTCACAGGGCTGGAAACTTATGGCTCCATCCTGGAAGGGGTGGAGCTTCAGAAGAACATCAGCAGAGCTCTGTGGGGCTGACTGGTCCAGTATCCAGTTTCCAATGGTGGCCGGCAGGACGCCCTGATGGGAAGCCCACCAGCCAGGCAGGAAACCAACAGTTTTGCCCTGCTGACGCCCTGATCCTCAGCAGCTGGCGTTCAAGGGCAGAGCACTTCCATTTAACCATCATGGCCAATAGGTGCAGACAGGCCTCTTCTCCTCCATTAATATATCTAAACCTCGTTTTACAGCCATCTGAACTAGCATCCATTACTAATGCCTTGTGAAGATGAGTTTCACAAGCTAGAATTTTGTGGAGAAACACTGGATGACCCAGGCTCAGGGGCAGAATGCCTCCGTTGTAAGAAGCTGGAAGGGGAAGAGTCAACAGACGAGGCCTCTTACCAGTGGGCCCTATTTGTGGGCTTCCCAGAAGAAAAGTCCCAAAAGGACGTTTGAGGTAGGGCTGCTGCTGAAAACAGGATACTGAATTAGATGGACCAGAGTACCTAACATGGTGGTCGCCAAGTGTTTTTTAGGAAGTGGGCAGGACTTCTGCCTAAGCAGAGCTTCTGATTGGCTCTGCAGATTCTTAAAAAGCTGCTGTGACGGCAGCTGCTACCAGCACACAAGGCTCTTCACTGTGTGACTGAAGGTCAACTGTGGCAACCATTTTATAGCTGGCTCCACCTCCTGAGGCAGCTCTTTCTGTGGCAGCCATTTTGTGGTTGTGCCCCCAATGTTCCCTCTAAGCAGTGGAATCTTGTGAGCAAAAATTCTACTTTGTGAGCTACTGGCATTAAAGTTGTGAGCGAGCGATTTGGCTACTGCATAAATCAGTTTGCTCTGGAGCCATCCTTCTTGAGCTAAGGCAAAAATGTGTGAGCTGGAGGCTAAAAAACTGTGAGCTAGCTCACACTAACTCAGCTTAGAGGGAACACTGGCGCCCACCACGCTACACCAGAACTCCAGAGGTGCCTGCAGGTGCAAAAAGGCTGGGGGGCCCCTGAGATAGACCATTACTCTTACACACCCTTACAACCTTGTCTTATGGGAGTGGGGGAGATGTTAATTTATGAACAGGGGGAAAAAATCTAAAAAGAGCAGGGGAATAAAGAAAAACGATGGGTTTGAGATCTGTCCGCATAAGAGGACAGAAACTGAGCATGCAGATTTGGATGTTCACCACAAGGGGTCAGTGCTTGCCAGCAATGCTTGCCATGGTCCAACACTTTTGATGGAGACAAAGTTTCATAGTACCACTTGCAAGTTAGCCTCTGCTAAATGCTCACAAAAGGACAGGCACATAGGCCGGGCATAGGACTTGTGGCAACCCGCCCTCCCCCCAAAACCCCCTCTTATACTGTGTTACCTAGAACAGCATTAAAGGTAAAGGTAAAGGTTCCCTTGCTCGAAAGCCAGTCGAGTCTGACTCCAGGGTTGCGGTGCTCATCTCCGTTTCAAAGCCGAAGAGCCAGCGCTGTCCGAAGACGTTTCCGTGGTCATGACTAAAC
>NW_015172070.1:237139-246465 GCF_001447785.1 Gekko japonicus
GTTGCCTACCCACCGAAGTAGTACCTATTTATCTACTTGCCATTTCTTGCTTTCGAACTGCTAGGTTGGCAGGAGCTGGAACTAGAGACGGGAGCTCACTCTGTCATGCGGCAACTCGGGTCTTGACCTGCTGAACTACTGACCTTCCGCAGCCTGCAGTTCAGCGTCTTAACCACTTGAGCCACCGCAGCTCCAAGAACAGCATTAGGGATGCTCAAACACCCCCTGGTTCAGCTCACCTCCCAAATTGTTCCAACAGCTGTTCATTTGTGCCACTTCAGCATCAACAGGAAACTTCTCCCTGTGCCCCAAGCCTTGCATGCACTCAGCAAAAAGATGAGAGGCTGATGCATCTACCCCCCCCCCCAGCTTCTCCCTGAGCCTCTGTCTTGCAGGGGGGCCGCTTGGCATGGGAACTGCTTCTGTCTTTTCCCCCACCCCAACGGAGGGGAAGAATTGGCTTCTCCTCACTTGGAGGGAGCAAATGACAAGCTGATTGCTTTGGGCCCTCCCCACCCAAAGGCTCGGGAGGAAACAGAAGAGATGGGCATCGTATCTTCCTGCTTGCAAGCAGGGGGCTTAGAGGCTGATCGATCACTCCTCTCCGCCTCCACTCCAAGCTGGGGGGCAGGCGGGTTTGTTTCTGACTCTCCCCTGAAACTTTCCTGCAAGTAAAGGACACAGGGAAGTGCTCGAAGATCAGAACCTGGCTCCCAGATGTCCCCCCAATCAGCTGAGAGTCAGTTTCTGACCAGCAGAGAAACCGGAAACCTGTCTGACAGCTGTTCCGGTAGTTCGATGCAATGGCGTCCAGTCTTGATCAGCTCACAGTCTGATCATGAGTGCCGAACAGGGTGTGTGTGATCACCACCAAATACCTAGATCATCGTAGAAGTAATACAGGAGGACGAGCATCGAGCAGCACATGACCACGAACACGCAGATCATGACCGGGCTGACGTCAACCGTCTCATCTTCGTGCTTCTCAGCCCCGTCATCTCGCTTGTGCTTCATGTACCGCCTGGAAGAGAAGCAGAAACAGCCGTCAAGCCCGGTTTCCTTTACCGCAATGAGTAAGCGTAGGCTGCCAATCCCATGCCACCGGTCTACAGGCCCATGGCAAAAAGGCTCAAGGGACCACTTGCCAGAGGTACATCAAGACAGAATCTTTGGAGTGGACGTAGCATTAACAGTGAAGTGGCTAGCTGGCACGCAACAGGAGAACCCTTCTGCAATTGCCTAGCAATATCAAAAAACCATGCTGGTTCCCTCATCTGACCGAGGACATGGCTCAGTGGCAGAACACCCCACCAGAACACTGAAGGTCCCTTGAGCCAGTTCCAGGCAGTAGAGATCGGGGAAGGGTTCTCTTGGTCCAAGAATCTGGAGAGTTGCTGCCCTGAAATAAAATACTGAATTAGACAGTCTGTAACACTGACCTCGATGTGAGACAGCTTCATACCTTCCGAAGCAAAAATCCACTGCTCCAAGAGGCCATCACTCACTGGCCGAGCTTACCCTTTGTACGCGAAAGTCCCCCAGGTTCAATCCCTGGAAGCCCCGTCAGTTCAAGGCTCTTAGTTTGGTGTAGTGGTTAAGTGCGCGGACTCTAATCTGGGACAACCGGGTTTGATTCCCCACTCCTCCACCTGCACCTGCTGATTTGACCTTGGGTCAGTCACAAGCTCTGGCACAGCTGTCCTTGAAAAAGAGCAGTTTGTGTCAGAGCTCTCTCAGCCCCACCCACCTCACAGGGTGTCTGTCGTGGGGAGGGGAAGGGAAAGGAGTTTGTAAGCCGCTCTGAGACTCCAAGTGAAGGGCGGGGTATAAATCCAATCTCTTCTTCTCTTCTTCTTCTTCTTAGTAAACAGTTACTGGGAAAGCAGAAAAGAGCTGGAGTCCAGGAGCACCTTAAAAACTAACAAAATTTGTGGCAGGGTAGGAGCTTTTGTGAGTCACCGCTCACTTCTCCAGATCCAGCGAGAATGTAAGTATGTGAGATGTACTCACATTCTAGCTGTATCTGAACAGGTGAGGGGTGACTCACGAAAGCGCCTACCCTGCCACAAATTCTGTTAGTCTTTAAGGTATCTGAAGAAGTGAGCAGTGACTCACGAAAGCGCCTACCCTGCCACAAATTCTGTTAGTCTTTAAGGTATCTGAAGAAGTGAGCAGTGACTCATGAAAGCTGACACCCTGCCACAAATTTTGTTAGTCTTTAAGGAGCTACTGGACTCCAGGTCTTCTCTACTGCTACAGACAGACTAACACGGCTACCCATCTTCAGTTATTGGGAAAGACCTTTCTCTGCCTGGACATCAGAGAGCTGATGCCAGTGCGAAGAGACAGTGGTGATGCTGGAAAGTGCTGTCAAGTCACAGCCGACTTATGGCGACCCTGGAGGGATTTCAAAGCAAGAGATGAACAGAGGGGGGTCTGTCGTTGCCTGCCTCCGCGTAGCGACCCCAAGACTTCCTTGGTGGTCTCCCATCCAACTACTAACCAGGGCTGACCCTGCTGAGTTTCCATAATCCGATGAGATCCGAGTTAGCCTGGGCCATCCAGGTCAGAGGAGATGGTACACTCGGGCTTAAACAGACCGGATGGTCTGGCTCAGAGTAAGGCAGCTTTGTACATCCACCTGCCTCCAAACTATGCCAGCAGCCAGGTGGGGGCTGAACCACCCCCACAAGGAACAGACGCATCCGTAAGTGCACTGCGCAGGGACTTGTATGAGGAGGGAGTCAGAAAAGGATCTGTAATTGGAGCCCCAGGCTCAGAAGTGAGGGGGTCCTGGTCATGGGGGGAGGCATGGGGGTCATCAGAGATGCAAGCGAAGGGAGGACTGCAAAGCGTTCTGCAATATAGGCAGGATTCCGGAGAAACTGACACACACAGCCAACAGAGGAGGCTGAAATTCGAGTGATCAACAGATCCACAGGCTGCTAGTTGTTTCGGAAAAGCCAGGTCTGATCATGCTTTACAAAATGGAAGCCCTAACATGTTATAGAATCACAGCGTTGGGATCTCCAGAGTCATCTAGTCCAACCCCCTGCACAATGCAGGAAATTCACAACTACCCCCCCCCCACACACACACCCAGTGTCCCAATGATACTGAATGTCAGGTGTCCCGATGACACTGAATTAGCCAGGGAGAACACTTCTCTAATGGCTGGAGTGACCCCCCCCCCAGCCCCACGCCACTCACTTTTTTACATCTCTGCTTCCAGCCCAGTAGCCGCCGACTGCCACTGTGCCCACGGCCATGATAAAGATGATCACCATGTTGTAATCCAAGACCGGCTCGCTGGGGGCGTACATGGCCACCTTCACGGACCGGCCGAAACTCTGCAGCGGCACAGAGGGCAGAAAAAGGAAGGAGACAAGAGTTGCTGGCCAGACAGACAAGTCAGCAGTAGCGGCGAGCCATCCTTTGCTCACCCCTGCAAGGGGTCCATGGCGGGACCTGTATGTAACTCTGGCAATCTCTCCCTAGGTCACAAGGCATCTTCTCTGGGGAAGGTGGTGTGAGTCATCCATATCCTGCAATTCTGTTACTACTTAGACAGTTAAACTGGTCTTCTGGACCACTTCAATTATCCCCTCTTTTTTTGGTATTTTTTTAAATATGTGCATGTGTGTGCGTATGAGTGTGTATGCACCTGGAAGTCATGGCGACCTCTGGTGACTGAACCCTATTAGGGGCCTGGAGGATATTCAGAGAGGTGGCTGAATAAAGCCTGCCCCCGCCTCCCAACTGCCGGTATTCCAAGAAGGTCTCCCATCCCATCCCAACCCTGCTCAGCTTCCAAGATCTGACGAGATGGGGCTTGCCTGCGCTATCCGGGTCAGGGCCAATGATCCCTTTTTTTAAGCGGAGGGGGAATGGATTGCAGAAAGACAATCAGAAGCGGCACGTAGGGTTCAGCATCTCAGCGAGAATCAGATCTGACTCGTGGCCAGACTTCCTACGCCGGGTACTCACAATTAAGGCAGCAGAAACAACACAGCCAAATGCCAAGCCCGATGTGTCTGCTTTCCCACAAATCAGCTGTTTACTAGCTCTCATAACTCCAGATAATTATGAATCCCCAAGACAATATATGAAGGTCTGCGAGGCTGGGGTGTAACTAACTGAATAAGAAGGCATCAAGCCAGCCCTGTAGCTAAGCAGACATCAGGACTGTCTCCGTGCTAGAAGGGAGAGGCTGAAGGCTGAGCTCCCAGCCACAAGACAGTGCAGAACTCACCCCACCCGCCTAACTCCCTTGCTAGGGAACCTCCCGTCCCGATCGGCTCAAATCCCTCCCTAGCAACAAGAGGTCCCTCGGCCAGCACAGCCTTTGGAGAGATGTCACCTCCACGCCCCATCCTGCTGTTGATGGTGGTTTCTAACGTCCAGATTGGCAACCGAGGCCCCTTCTGAGAGATTGCCATTGTGCCTGTTGCCCCCCACCCTCTTCTTATTGCCCCCCACCCCCTTCATGGGGTGGCCTGTCTGAGAAGCTCAGGGAGGCTCCCGACCCTGGTGGTTCACAGACTCTGTAAAACAGAATTGTTCAGGAGTGCATTTCTTACAAAGGAAATAAGGCTGCAGTATAATGGAGTGGCCCAGGAAGGCACTTTTGTAAAGGAACCGGGACTGCAGGCTGTGCCACTGTTCTGGCAGAGGTCCCCAACGTGGTGCTTGTGGGCACCATGGTGCTCACCAAGTGTTTTTAGAGAGTAGGTGGAGATGGGCGGGGCTCCTGCCCAATAGGGCTTCTGATTGGCCACTGGAGATCTCATTGGACTTTGGTTCCGCAGCTGCTCTTACTACATTGTTCTGTTTTTGTAATTCCATTTTCCACCCCACTCAACAAATCACATCTCAATAGATTTTTCTGCCATCATCTCTAACTGTTGTAATCCTAGTCCTATTGCATTGCTTATTCGGTATCTCACCCTATTTTGACTGCCTTGCTTCCCATTGCACAATCCGCCTTGAGTCTCTGCGAGAAAGGCAGGCTATAAACCAAATAAGCAAATAAATAAAAACTAGTTGCTGGCCAGGAATATACATGTCAGGAGCTGTGGTGGCTCCAGTGGTTAAGACGCTGAACTGCAGGCTGTGGAAGGTCAGTAGTTCAGCAGTTCGAGACCCGAGTTGCCGGATGACGGAGTGAGCTCCCGTCTCTAGTTCCAGCTCCTGCCAACCTAGCAGTTCGAAAGCAAGAAATTGCAAGTAGATAAATAGGTACCACTTCGGTGGGAAGGTAACAGCGTTCCATGCGCCTTGGTGTTTAGTCATGCCGGCCACATGACCACGGAAATGTCTTCGGACAGCGCTGGCTCTTCGGCTTAGAAACGGAGATGAGCACTGCAACTCTAGAGTCGGACTCGGCTGGCTTTCGAGCAAGGGAACCTTTACCTTTACCTAATATACATGTCAAGGCAGTTCTCTGTGGCTAGGGAGCCCATGATAGATGCACGTTCCACCCCACTCTCCACCCCACAATTAGGCACAAGGACTTCCCAGATCCCATGAAGACTTGCTGCCAAAGGGACATGCAGCTAACTACTCTAAAGCAACAACGTTGTGGAATGTGGGATGGACCAAACTCTTACCTTGCCGATATCCAGCATGTCAGCATAGCTCAACAGGGCCACAGGAATATCGATCTCTTCATACTGACTCCGGTTACCAGCAGGGGGAACCTGGTGGAGGAACAAAAGGAGTGAGGGAAGCCGGGGAGGGAAAACGGCAGCGCGGACACAACATGGCTGTTCACAGGCCAGGCCAATCAGATCCACGCTCCAGGCCACGGCAACCTAAAACGGTGCACGGGAAAGCACGCAACTCAGAACCAGTCATTCCAACAGTCTTCGCCTCTACCTGGAACCCGCTGGATTTACTTCATTCCAAGCTGAGTACTTTCAACTGTTCCAGAGTGATCAAGAGGCTGGAGCACATTCCTTGCAAGGAAAAGTCAAGGCTTTTAAGATCAGGGGGAAACCCGTGGGGTGGTGGAAAGAAAGAGAACTTTCTCATCCCCTACATGAATTAGGGGCTGCTGCTGAAGAATAGATTTGAGACAGAGAAAATAAAGTGTTTCTTTACATAATGCTTAAGTAACTTGTGGAGCTCCTTAGCTGGCTCTTAAACAGAGAATAAGGTCCGAAGGACAGGACTGTCAATGGCTGTTAGAGCCTCCGTGCCCAGAAGCAGTGTGCGGAAGAGGCGACTGGCGTAGAGATGTGAAGGCCCGGAAAAAAACTGGAAAAATTCAGGGAAAAAATGGTTTTTTTCCGTTTTTTCCCCTGAAGATTTTTTGTTTTTTTCCGAAAAATTGGAAAAATTGAAAAAAGAAAAGAAAAGAAAAAATGATTATGGAACGTTTTATTTTAACATGATGAATAAAATATTTTAAGACAAGGTGTTCAAATATTTTCCAAATCATTTCTAAAATATATATATATGGTATCAGATTGATCTAATTTCTGTGCACTGAGGACAAGCCAGTCCTAGGTTACAAACTGAACTCTCCAATGCAAGATGCATTTCTTCCTTTAGGAGGTGCTATTGTCAGAAGAAAATAAAAAGGTTTCAGTTTTGTTTTTGCATGTGGGTGGGTATTCTGTTTGTAATAATTGTTTGGATACACTATATTTTTAATATGCTAGTTGTGATAATTTCATGCCAAATAAGGAAAAAACCCGGGTTTTTTTCCGAGCTTCAAAATTTCCGGAAATTTTACATCTTTAGGCAGAAGAAAGCTTAAGGGCCAACACTTGCATTCCCCTTTTTGGCTGGCCACTAAGTGAAACAGGAGACTGGACAGGAGGGACTGGGCCTGATCCAGCAGGGCTGCTCATCATGTCCTTGCAGAGGAGGAGCAGGTTGGATGAGCAAGGAGCTGGCTGGAGGCCTGGAGGAAGAGGGGGAGGGCGGCTGGGTGGCTGAGCAAGAGCACACAAGCCCCAGCCTCAGAACAAACAGTGGGGCTTTTTGGCAGGCTGCTGGCACACTTCCAGAGGGAAAAGCGATATCCCACAGGGGACCTCGGAAGCAGCACAGAAATCACAGAAGATTAATAACTTCCAAAGAATTCCAATAATTCACAAAAGGGGCTTGGAAAGGAACGTTAACAACTCTGGAAGAGAAGTCATGCGGAAAGTAAAATACCTTCGGGAGGAGACGGGTTAAAAGGAAAGGTACAGAAGTGGAAAACGGGAAGCTTCACATCCTAGATAAAGTCAGGCCGAGGACTTAAAAATCTGCCCCCCTCACCGCTGATGAGACAGACCTCCCACACAAGACTGTTTTCGTGAGATTTTGGAGGAGGTTTAAACGAGCAGGAAGGACAGACTGGAGACTCCTCACCATTTTTTTAAAATATGGGGATCAGAGGGATGGATTGTATACATGACAGATATGGCAAGGAGAGGTAGAGAAAAAACGGTTTATTTGGTGCTCACCGACACCTTTCCTGGTGCCCACTGAGTGTTGCCCAGCATGGATTCTGATAAGCTGTGCATATCCAAGAAAGGATTTTAAAACAATACGTTCATTTTAAGAGGCATCCTGCTAAGTACACCATCTGTTTGAAATGCTGAACAGTTACTATTAGAGGCATGCTTAACCTCACTTCCTGACATTTTGTGGTGGGCTCCACCTCTCACAGTGGCCATTTTGTGGCTGCACCCACCACCCTATGCCGGAATTCAAAAGGTTCCTGCAGCCTAGAGAAGGTTGGGGGATACCTGATTTAAACAATGCCCAAGGTGGTTAAAAGCCCCCCAACAACCCTTCTGAAACCTAATTCTGGCAACCTGGAAAATTCAGGAAGGACTGCACTTGACGGTGTAAAATTACTCTGAAATCTTATAGAAAGCAGAAAGACTTGGGTGCATGTGTGTGTCCAGGAGTGCAATCTAGGAAGCTGGAAAGCACATTGCTCCAAGGGGAAACACACAGCTCTGCCCATCTCCCCAAATCCTCTTCCTCCCTACCTCTTTCATGTGGAAGGAGCTGCTCAAACTCTGCACCCAGACAGGCACCAAATCAAGACGCCTACAGCAATCTGTGCAAATACCACAGACCTTTCTGGTGATCAAGGTGAACGTTCGGCATCAAAGCCTGTGAATTTCTGAGACCCCTTTTTGAAGAATACAGTGTTATGGCATAGGAGAACTCTCCCAGTTCAGGATCAGAAGTTCAGACTGTGGTTCCTCTGTAGGTCTTATTGGTGCACTGTTTAATGTGATGCTATTTGGCCTAGGAGAAATTTCAGGGTCTTCCCCACAATCCCAGCATTGGCCATGCATGGCACACTAGATAAAAGATGTGCTATTATACATGACCTGGATACGTCCTGACTTGGACGGCCCAGGTGGGCCCAATCTCATCATATCTTGGAAGCTAAGCAGGGTCAGCCCTGGTAAGTATTTGGATGGGAGACCTCCAGGGAACTCTGGGCCTGTTATGCACAGGCAGGCAATGGCAAACCACCTCTGACAGTCTCTTGCCTTGAAAATCCTATAAGGTGTCGCCATAAGTTGGCGGTGACTTGACAGCATTACACACACACACTACAAGTGCACCAGCGAACAACTGTTTGTGCTCTCCCTGCACACCGAGGCTGCAAACCACACAGTGCATAGGGCTCTGGGAAAGCACAGGCCACCCTAGCTGGACAGGAAGCAACAGCAGACAGTTTGTCATGAAAATGCAAGTCGCACCACCATTGAGGAGAAGGGATCACACACGCCAGCCTCCAAGGCTTGTCTGGATGGCGGCAAACCACGCTAGTGTGTGCAACGGTCTCAAATCCCAGGTCAGTGGCCATGCAGGAAAAACAAAAAAACAAAAAGAAACTTTTGACACTTGAATGGCAATCCGTTTGTCAGTTTTTAAAGAGACAACCAACTCATTCTTTGTGTAGAGGGTTAAGGAGGCAGTCCACCCTTTGGCTCAGTCCCTGCATTAACAGCCTCTCTTCCCAAATTTCACTTTTTTCCTCTGCTGGGTGCGCTTCGGTAGTTTAAGATACAACACTTTGCAGCTCTCTCCCTACAGTGTTTGAAATGAGACTATAACGGGCACTTCTTTTATTCCATAAAGGCGCAAAAACGCCAGCTTGTGGGAGAGCTGCTTCGTGTGCATCACACGCAGGGGTCATTTCGTAGAAAAAGAGCTAGGGGAACTCATTAGCATAACTCATTAGCATATGCCACACCCCCTGACATCACCGGAAGTGTGTCATAAGGCCACACCCCCTGACATCACCGGAAGTGTGTCATAAGGCCACACCCCCCGCCCCCAACGGTCCCGGCCGCCACCGC
>NW_015172070.1:246482-284802 GCF_001447785.1 Gekko japonicus
CCTGGCCCCAGGCAGGCAGGGGTGGGGAGAGGCAGGGAGGAAGCAACTTACCCTCCCTCTTCTCCTGCCTCCTCCTGGCTGAATGAGGGCCGGAAGAGGGGCGGCCGGAAGCAGGGGGCGGGGCTTCGTCATGTGCCCCGCACCCGTACCTCACCCAGGGGAACTGCGATCCCCCGTGTTCCCCCCCGAAATGACATCTGATTGCACGTGACGCGTTCCAAAGCAGTGGCCAGAGCACAGAGTAGGCAACACATTTCTGCTTTCCAACAAATCCCTGCCCGATACTAAAACGATGAGAAACTTTTCAATTCCTGTAAAAATGTTTGCAAACCAAGGGATCTTAAGGTGTGTGGGGGGCGTGTGTGTCAGGAAAGGCAACAAGGAAGAGGGAGAGACCGTGGGGAGCTGCCGTGCTCCTGCAGATTCACACCTCTCCCCTGTGATAGGTTGAGAACGTTCCTCCACAACTCACCAGCCTCTCTCGGCTGACTATCAGCAGTCCCCGAGCGCCGTTGATCTGGGCCAGCTTCACTTTCTCATAGAAGGTGCAGTTGCCCCGCATCACCATGGGGATGGTGTTGCTGAACCCCCCTTCGGGCACGTCGGAAGGCGAGCACAAGACGGACACCGTCTGGTTCTGCAGCTGCAGGAGAGACTGGAGGAGAAGCGCAAGGAGAAAGACATTTTATCCGCTGCCCCCCGCGGCGCTTTACAGCAAGGCCGAGCTGCCAGAGGGGCCCACCCGCCGGGTAGGGTCAAATAGACATGGGTCGGAAGAAAACTCACGGCTTTGCCCAAGTCGTGGGGCAGGGGAGCCCACAGGGAGTTGAAGAGGATGCAGTAATCCTTGCCTTGGGCGCTTCCCTTCTCCGAGAAGGCGTGGACCATGCCATATTCACAGGATACCTGGGGGGGGAAAGATACCATTCCTTTGACGACCAGGACGAAGGAAGACAGAGGTGGGGGCAATTTTAAGAGGGTCAGAAGGGAGCGATCAAAACAAGCCGCCGTGGGCAACTCGGGAGCATAACGATGCAACAGGTTAGATCCCATGGATCTGTTCTGCTAGCAGTGATACTCCTAGAGCCAGTTTGGTGTAATGGTTAAGTGCACGGACTCTAATCTGGGAGAACCGGGTTTGATTCCCCACTCCTCCACTTGCAGCACCTGGCCAGATGACCTTGGGCAAGCTGTAGCTCTGATAAGAGCTCTTCTTGAAAAAAGAGCCGTTTCTGTCAGAGCTCTCTCAGCCCCACCTACCTCACAGGGTGTCTGTTGTGGGGAGGGGAAGGGAAAGGAGTTTGTAAGCCGCTCTGAGACTCTTTTGGGTAGTGAAGGGCAGGGTATAAATCCAATCTCTTCTCTTCTTCTTCCCTTCCAGCGCAAGACGGACGCATCATGGAGAAGTTCCTTGCACCAGAAGAAGGTGTCACTGCTAAGGGAATGGATCCACAGGACCCAGGCGACTGCAACTCTTTTGTTTGGATCAGATTACGAGCATCGCCTCCTTGGATCTGACCACTTCCAGACGCAAAAAGGGTAGCGCACATCTAAAGGGACCTGTTTGGTTAGGCCAAGGCGGGTCCTTTTGAGTTCAGGATCCTGTCTGTGGTCAGATCCCTCCAGAAACCCCATGAGCAGGGCACGGAGCAAACAGCACTCTAAGGTAGACTGCCTCTAAACGGGGAGGCGTCCATTTCGCCATCATCGCCCAAAGTGCGGCTCAAATTTAGGTGCATTAAAATTTAAAAAACAATCGTGGTTCTCTCAAAACGTTGCAAGCACTTACTATTCATCATTATTGCGACAGGCGTGCATTTGAAAACTGGCTGCAAATGAGGCAGCTCTTTGGATTACTGCTTCGGTCCTACATGTGGACCCCGCCCAAGCCAAGTACTTCGGTGAAGCAAAAGCCAGGAGAGAGAGAGAGAGAGAGAAATGAATGCCGCCTGCACTTAGGATGCCAGCCAGAAAGCTGCAAACTGCGCCAGACACGTCTCTAAGGCTTTGCCGGTACAGAGGAATGTGTGATACTCAGGGGAGCAGATACACACAGATTCTTATTTACAGTGCACGTCTCGCCTGCCCCCCATCCTCAAGGCCCAGGATAGGTTAAAATGGCTTAGAATGACAACAGCAAAAGTGGGGGTGGGGTACAGCCTGCATCCACCCCTCCCCCCTGATCTAAAAGTTTTGCAGGAAAACCTTGACTTCAGAACAGGGTCTGCTGGTTGGGAGGGAAGCCTGAGAATAGTGCTTCCTTTGGCCTGACTGGCACCACAATCAAGCCTGCCACCACCTCCAGCCACTACGTAATGAGAGGAAGCCAAGCAGAAAGAAGCAACACTCCCAGACCGCTATCCTTAGCTCTAACTTACATGAGCGGATGCTCCACAGGCTTCCGCACGATTGCCTCTGGGTTGTCTTCTCATTTAGTGCTGCACGAAGCCCCTTAGATGGGGCAGGTCCTCCCCAGTCAACATGAAGAAGGGTTAGACGAGCTGTGGCTCAGGGGAAGAGCATCTGCTTGGCATGCAGGAGGTCTCAGGTTTGATCACCAGCATCTCCAGCTAAAGAGGATCAGGTAGGAGGTGATGTGAAAAACCTCTGCCTGAGACCCTGGAGAGCTGCTACCAGTACTGACATTAATGGACCAAGGGTGTGATTCAGTATAAGGCAGCTTCACGTGTCCAAGAAACAAAAAGACTGGGGTGGGGACAAGCGGTCTAGCTTGCAAACAGCTTATTCAGAGAGGATCTGTTCCCCCAGACTTAAGGGAGCTGGCTTTCCCTGAATTCACGGAGCTGTTGTAATAAAGCTGAAAACCCAGGTCAGCACATCTGCAGGTGGTCTTCTGACCGCCTGAGCCAGACAGCAGCTCAGCGGTCTTTGAGAAGCACAGCTTCGGTGCCCCGAGAACTTCCCTTACACCTTGGTAGCGCTTGATCGAGAAACAAATTGGGGGGGAGGGAAGCAGACAAGACATGGGTGGGGAGAAAAAGACTGCATCTGCAAAAGGCCAGACCTGACCAGTCTCCACTGACCACTACTGGGGAGAGAGGAAGATCTGGATTAGTAAAGGCCCCGCCAGAAGAGGAGGAGATTGGATTTATACCCTGCCCTTCACTACCCAAAGGAGTCTCAGAGTACCTTACAAGCTCCTTTCCCTTCTCCTCCCCACAACACACTCTGTGAGATAGGTGGGGCTGAGAGAGCTCTCCTAAGAACAGCCACTGAGACAACAGCTCTGAGAGAACTTGTGACTGACCCAAGGTCACACCAGTAAGATGTCTGTGGAGGAGTGGGGAATCAAACCCAGTTCTCCCAGATGAGAGTCCGCGCTCCTAACCACTACACCAAACTGGCTCTCTGCACAGGGTACCTCTCTCTGTAGAGATAATTACAGAGTCCTCACCCCACCTGGTAGTTAGATTATTTATACCCTGCTTTTCTCCCCAGTGAGAACACGAAGAAGCTTCCAACACTGTTCAGCGTCTTAAATTTTATCCTCACGACAAGCAGCAATGCTATGTGGAAGGAGAGAGAGACAGAGAGAGAGAGAGAGAGAGAGAGAGAGAGAATAGCCCAAGGTCAGCCAGTGAGCTCCCATGGAGGAATGAGGATTCAACCCTTCCCAATACTAGACTGACACTCTAACCACTGCTCCACACTGGCTCCAGGAACAGGTTTAGGCCCCAACACTATCGTGTTGTGTCGTGTTGTCACCTGTGTGACAAAGAAATGTATGCATTCAGCCAGTGAGCTCCCACGGAAGAATGAGGATTCAACCCTTCCCAATACTAGTCTGACACTCTAACCACTGCACCACACTGGCTCCAGCAACAGGTTTAGGCCCCAACAATATCATGTGGGGGGCTGATCACCTGTGTGACAAAGAAATGTATGCATTGCTGACGGGACCATAGAGATGGCTGGGCATCAGTGAAGAGCTGGAGCTGCGAGCCAAGCAGCCTCTGGCCTCCTCTACACCATGAACTTCCTCCCTGGCTATGCTGAAGGCACTCTCTCTCTCTTTCCCAACCCCAGTCTCACCCCAACTACAAAGGGATACTGGCTCGCCTGTACAGTTTACTGAGCTGCCCTGCGTGAAGGACTATGCTACCTTAAGATAAAAACCACAAACCCTCTTGGCAGCAACCCCAGCAGCTATTAAGATAAAATTAAAAGGGTAAATCAAGGTAGGCTGCCGAATGATGCAAAATTGTTGGGATCCAGGTACGCACGACTTCCCACGTTCCCATTCTTTGCACACAGATTTTTTTTTTACCAGTAGACACAAAACAAACACTAAAATTTGCAGGAGATCAGTCATACAAAAAAACAACATTAGATTCCTTCCCGGCCATCCGCTTGTGGAAGGCCAATCGTCCACCACCCAGCCAGGAAGCCCTGGCTGTCATTAGGATGTGAACACTGTGGAGCCACAGCTCAATGGCTGAGCACACGTTTTGCACATGGAAGGTCCCAGGTTCATCCCCAAGTCAAAGGATTTTGAATAGCAGGTGCTGGGAAACCCCTTTTTCTATCCAAGACTGTGCAGAGAGACCACCGGTCAGAGGAGATACCAGGCTGAATGGACCAACGGTCCAACTCAGTATAAAGCAGCATCATAACTCAATGAACAAAAGCCACAGCTCTGTTCTTCTGCCTCTTGCCTAAAGATCCCTAACTCAGAGACCAAGTGCTTGCTTTGTTTGCCCCGCTCAGCTTCAATCCCTGGCATCTCCAGCCAATGGTTGCTGGGTTCAGGAAGACCTCTCTCTTTGCGAGACCCTGCTGCCCATCAGTGCAAGGCAGCTTCCCATGTCTGGGGTAGGCGAGTGACTGTAAACTGGGCACCACTCACCTCTGTAGACTGAAAAACTGAGTCTGCGATACCAGAAGGAGCCAGGAACAGTAGTTCTTTTCAGCTGCTCCCCTGCAGCTGGGCCCACAACAGCAGCTTGCTCTGCGGCCTTTAACAGGTTGAGCTTCAGCCCCATGCAGCAGAAAAGCATGACGTAATCAGCGCATGAAGTTGCATTTTAAAGCACAATGGAAGACTTGGCTGGCCAGGTCCCCCCCTCCCCCAAATCAAACAGCAAACCTACCGGCAAAGCCAGATTGGGCCAGAGCTGGGAAGTGTGCTGCATTCTTGCCCAATCAGTGAAATGCAGTGGACAGCTAATGGGTATACCTGTACCTTGGAGCCTAAGGGAGAGCAGTATCAAAGCTGGCTTGGAGGTGGCTTGAAGGGATCAGAACCCAGACTAAAAGATAGATGACCAAAACCAAGAATAGAGACAAATCCCTTTCTTGTATCTGATAAAGGAGCTTTGTTTCTCACCCTGAAAATCCTGTTGGTCTCTAAGGTGCTACTGGACTCCATTCTAGCTCTTAAATCCCTTTCTACTTCAGTTGGGGGAAAGGAGAGATTCAGGCTTTGATCGGGTTGGCCTGGCCGGTTTCATTTCAGTTTTTTTCTCCAGGGTGCCTTTTTACCACTGTGATTTATTAGGTTTTTGTTCTTTATTTTTAAGAGCCAAACCTGGCTCCCAAAGCAAGCATCACGTGCAACAGAAAATACAAGCAAGAGTTCAAATTCAATAATGATGCAGGTTCGCCAGCATTCCTCAGAGAGCAGCTGAGAGTGGCAAAGCTGTGCTGAACCCATTTTACAGACAGGGAAACCAAAGCTGCGCTTCCAAGGGGAAGCGGAGGAGCAAAGGGCAGAGACAGGATAAGTTTTGAAGCCCAGCTCTCAGCTCAGCACTGTGTACACTGGGGTGGGGTGGAGTAAAGACAAGATTGCCTTAACAGGTATGATAAAGGAGCAAGGTACCTGTCCATGAAAGAAAACAGGAGTTGTGTACCTTTCTAACTTTCTACAGAGGAAGGGAGGTAGATCCAGGGCACTTTCTTTCCCTGATGGCTTCCCTCCAGCCTTTCAATGGGTGTCCAAAGATGGGCTGCCTCTGAACACAAAGGTCCCATTTAGCAACAGTTACTCCCAGAAATCTCCTCTTCCAGCAATTTCTCAAATTGTCTTCCAACACAATCACGTAAACAGCTCTGCCAGATCAGACCAAAGGTCCCTCTTGTCCAGCATCAACATGAAGGCAACAGTCTTCTAGGCACATTGCACCAGCGGTTATTAGCCAGGAGAGATAAACGGAATTTCCAGGTTTAAAGGCAATCGATCCCCAAATACCAAGGAGACAAATTGGGCGGGGTCACATTCGTGCCCTGCTTGGATGCTTCCCATTGGGGCACATGGCTGGTTGTCACGGGAAAAGGGATTGGTCTGGACAGAACTGAGCTGGATCTCCTGGTACTTACCTCACACTTCAAAAAGCCTAGAGACAAAAGCAGCCCACCTTTGAGCCTAGAGGCTCCACTGACCTTCTGCAGCTAGTTCTCGTTGATAAGACCTTGAATGTACTTGCCCTGCTAGTATCTAGTCCAGCACCGTTTCCAAAAGTGGGCAGACAAACACCAAGTGTCAACCTTTGTAGGAAAGGCACGCAAAGACCTCTCCCCTGGTGCTTGGCATTCAGCAGAGACCCATCCCTCTGAACAGGAAACGTCAACTGACTTTTCATGGCTAATATCTGAATTTGCCGTGCACAATCAGACTAAAGTGGGCCCCGCCAAGCCCAGTCCTGCCAACAATAGCAAAACAGCCGCTTTCATTATTTCCCTCTGCCCGTTGGGCACTGGGGTAGACTGCTTGAGAACGTGGAAGCTCCACAGAGCTCTTGCCAGGCCTTCCTCCCACCCGGCCCTTTATGCGGGGGGGGGGGGGGGGGGGAGGTGGAAAAGGGAAACAGGCACTTCGCTCCCAGACCCGAAAGAGAACTGCAGCTGACCAGCCGGCCTCCCTCTCCTTTACCCGGTGTGGGATAGACGCTCACTCTCACCTGGTCGCCCCACAGCAGCATAAAGAGCAGCCATAAACCGAGCAAAGCCGGCCCCCTCGGAGCCATCATCGCCTCCTATTGTCTTGGCTAGTATTGCAGAGGGAAGCGGGGGGAGAAGGAGGGCGTCCGTCCCATTTCCGTTCCCGGCCGGAAGTCAAGGTGACGGTTACCCAGCAACCTAGCCCAGAAAAGCCGCTCCCTCGCGCTCTCTCTATGTTCTTGGGCTTTTCAATCTTCGGGTAGAACCGGAAGTGGTGTCTGTGCGCTCGCTTGTGTGTTCCGGGGAAGGGGTGGGGACTGGCGGCTCCAGTCCGAGGTGGTGATTGGAGGAAAGGAGGCGGGAACGGAAGGAACGTACGGTAAGCGGAGTCAGAGGGTGGGATGCCTGTGGAAAGCAAGATGGCGGTGAGTAGCCGGGGAACAGGAAGACAGAAAGAATTGAAGGAGTTGTAGCGTAGGTTTATTTAAATAGAGGGGACGTGTCCCATTTAGGTGTATGCAGGGCAGTTCAATGTGGACTTCCCATTTGGGGCTTCTGTATGGCCAGTGCTAGGAACAGAGTGCTGGACCAGGTGAATCCACCTTGGTCCTGTCTAGCAGGACTGCTCTGGAGTGCTCATTAGAAGAGGCTTAAGACATATTCATAGAATCTATCAGCAGCGATTGTCTCCAGCTCAGTAGAACCTCCATGTTGAGTGGTAGTCTACCTCTAGGACCAATTGGTGATAATTAATGGGAGGAACATTCACTTCTTGTTTGTGGGCTTTTGCACAATATGTGCAATAAAACAAATGCTCCAGAATGTACACAAGCAGGTCTTGTAGACAACAGCCTTCATTTTTTGACTTCTCTCCACAGCTCATAGCCAATGATAGAGTCTGACAAATCCCCCATTTAAATGTTTTTGTGCTAGTGGCCATCACCATTTGTGGCAGTGAGTTCCACAAGCCAAACACTTATTATGTGAAGTTGTACTTTATTTTTTCAGGCTTGAGTCTGATGTCAGATGGAATCATGGGATAACCCTGAGTACTGCAAGGTCTAGTATTGGCTGCTGTTGGGAACTGACTGAGGTGGACCCTGAGTGAAATCCAGCAGAACTCTGCTTATAAAACATTAGACAAGTTCATAGAGGATAGGTGCATCATAGTGTTTCAATGGAACCTCCATGTACAGTGGCATTGTACTGAGTATTCAGATACATCTCTGAGTACTGTCTGCCAGAAGACTAACAGCAGGGATGAACTGTTTTCTTCTTGCTTTGCTTATGGGCTTCTTAGAGGAATCTGGCTGATTACTGTTGGGAATAGGATGTTAGATAAGATGGGCGCACTCTGATCTGATCCTGTTTGGTTACGTCTCATACTGTATCTTGTATTTCCCTTCTGACTTTAGGACAAAGAAAAGAAGAAGAAGGAGAGCATTTTGGACCTCTCCAAGTACATTGACAAAACCATCCGTGTCAAATTCCAAGGTGGTCGGGAAGGTAAGCTCCATTCTTGGGCTTGTCTGCATAAAATTTCTGGTATTCTGAAACTGTGTGCATTGCAACTAATGGGGATTATATCCATGGCTCAGTGGAACTAGACCTAGTTTATGTGCAGAAAGTTCCCATGCTTTCTGAAAGTCCTCAGCTAAAAGAGATGTCAGGGAGCAACTGGTGTGAAAGACCTTTTCATGCTGGATAATCACAGCTAGTCGGAGGACAGAAGACACTTTAAGATAAGGGGACTCTTGGTCTGTCTCTGTATAAAATAGCTTTATATGCATGTAAGGAAAGTAGACACTTCTGCTCTTAGCCAAAGAGCTTGTAATTCAGTGGTCAAACTAATCTTTTCTATGCCTCCAGGTTCAATCCCTGGCATTTGCTGTTAAAGGAACTCAGGAGGTGATGGGAAAGACCTTTCTCTGTGTGAAGCCTTGGAGAGTTATTGCTAGATAGAAGAGACAGTACTAAGCTAGAGGGATCATGGGTCTGACTCTATAAGGCTGCTCCATATGATCTTGTGGAACTCAAAACACTGAAGTAGTTGAGCGCACACTGGACCTTATGAGGTGCAGTAGGCAAACATGGAAATGGACCTATCTGAACATAGGAGAGCAAGAGTGGTGTAGTGGTTAGAGTGTCAGACTAGGATCTGGGAGACTCAGGTTAAAATCCCCACTCGGCTATGGAAGCTTGCTGGGCGACACATTCCCAACGTGATCTATTTATTTATTTATTTATCTATTTATCAATCATATTTATACCCCGCCCATCCCATGAACGGCTCAGGGCGGCTAACAAAGCGGTACCATGTACCTAATAATATACCATAACATCTTAAAAACTCTATAAAATCACATGCTCAATTCAGCACATAAGTTAACAATTAACAATAAAGTGCATACAGTAATAGAATTAGATGGCGTATCCCAGATCTCCATCTCTGATCATCATCCATCGCTCCGCTGGTCCTGGCGGCTGGACCTGGGATCCAAGCTTTCACTAGAATCATTGGTGGTAACAGTAGTGGCGGCTCCTATTGGAAAGCCTGGCGGAAGAGCTCCGTCTTGCAGGCCCTGCGGAACTGAAAAAACTGTAAACTGTAATCTACCTCACAGTGAGAATAAAATAGAGTACAGGAGAACAATGTAAGCCACTTTAGGTTCCCACTGGGTGCGGTCAGACGGCGTGCTGGGAGCGGTTTAAATTGCTCCACTCCCGATGCGGGTTTTTTTTTAACCTGGAGAATCGCAATCACATTCACCTCCTTGTTCCAGATCGCTGCGCAGCCACATCGCTCCCTGCCGTCCACACGCGGGAGCATGCGAAAGTGTTCTTTTTTTTCTCTCTGTTTGGGCATGTGCACAGGCGGCCCATCTGTAGAATTGAAATTTTCACGTGTGCGCAGAACAGCAATTTCCACTTCAACCCAACTGCTGTAACACTTCCCTTTAAACTTTAAAGGAACACTTCCCTTTAAACTTTTACCCTGAAACTGGCCTCCATGAGATCCCCAGCTCGTCTAACCAACAAAACTAGGCACCGTTTAAACATTGTTTTTAATAACGCGGGAGTCGAGCTCCGCCTGTGCCCATACCACCGATGCTAAAATAAAATGGTGAGTGAAGAGCGGAAGCCTTGGGCTTCCAAGCAGAAATGGCTTGACACCGCAGGAGCGATCAGACGTCAGAAAAGTGCTGCTAGAACCGGAGAATCAGGAAAACACCACTTGGGGATCTGGTAACAAAATACTCCGTTTTAAAGGGGGTTTGAGCAGGAAAGCGACGGCTGGGGATGGTGCGCAGATGTTGGGTGTGTGATCGTGGATATAAAATCCGTTACTGAAGCGTGCTGAAAGTGGACTAAACGGCCCGTCTGAACACACCCACTGAGAAGGATGGTAGGGAATAAATGAAGTAAATAAGTATGATACAGCCTCATAATGAGTGGGACTATTGGTATAACCGGACTGACAGCAACTCTCCAGGATCTCATGCAGCAAGAAAACCTTTCTCAGCACTTTCTGCCTGAGATACTTTGGCTTACAAAATAGGTGTTGCCATTGGGCCGTGGTCTCTTCCTCTAAATTACAATCAGCTCTGGACAGTTAATGAGGGTTTCTGAACTTTTCCCCCTCCTCCTTTGACAGCTAGTGGTGTCCTGAAGGGATTTGACCCTCTTCTCAACCTTGTGTTGGATGGTACCATCGAGTACATGAGAGGTATGTACAAGACCAGATGAAGTGGAATGTAGTTAGGACAGCAAGGGGCAGTGGTCTCTGAATTGCTGTTCCCAAACATGGAGGCTTCTCTTTCTTTCTCTCTTTACTCCCCTGACATACAGGTCTTGGGTAGTATTAATCCCATCTACAGATAAAAGGAAAAATTCAAGCCAGAGAGGACAGGCTATGCCATATTACAGAAGATGTCTTATCACAAGCTTCCCGAGCTGTCATGGCCTGAACAAGGAAATTAGCTAAGAAAAGAATATTTGCTTGCCTAGAATCCATTAAAAATTTAGTAACTAAAATACAGGGGAAGTTTGTTTTCCTGGCACATAAGCGGCTTGATCCATTTCTCTCTAGCCTCCTTGTACTATGGGCATTCAAATAAAACATGTTTCACAGTTTCTGTGATTCCTAAATCACAATAGCTCACAGCCAGTGTTAAGCCTGCCCAAACACTGGTCATTTTCTGCATCCTCCAGAGATGCCCTTATTATTTATCCTGGAAAATCCTCCTTTGGCTGGGGGTGTTCTAATCCTTTTTTAAAAAATGGACGGATGAAGGGAGCAGGTTGATGGTCATAGATGATCCTCTGCCTTTGGGCTGATGGTCAGAATCTGAATGCTTTCTGGTCTCTCTTGAGCCTGAAGTCAAGTGTGCCTGTAAAGAGGATGCAGTCTTATAACTGTTTCTGGGTTTCCCTTTCAGATCCAGATGACCAATACAAGCTCACAGAGGACACTCGTCAGCTGGGATTGGTAGTCTGCCGAGGAACATCTGTGGTCCTTATCTGTCCTCAGGATGGGATGGAAGCCATTCCAAATCCATTTATCCAACAGCAGGATGGCTAGCCTCTTTCTTGAACACTCGAGAGGACTGCCAGAGCTACCCCCCCCCCACCTAAAGCCTCTTTGAAAGGGGAAATTATTTGTATTTTTTTATATAGGAGAAGGACCTTATGTTTGTGGTTTTGTTTTGTTTTTTTACTTTCTGGTTTGGCACTGATTACAGCCCATAAAACCCCTCTATTTATCTGGGAGGAGTTCAAGTCCTGTACAAGGAAATGACCTCTCTTGTTGCTTCAAGCCAGCACCCCTGACTCCAGTCTTGAGTGTTATAACCTTTGGAGTCAGCCACAGAGCAAGAGGCTCAGTATGATATTGCAGCAGGAGATGTTTGAGGATTTTTCTTTCTTCCTCTCCTGGGCCAAGGTGAGCCCTCCCAAGCCAGTGTTGTTACTTTGCATTCATTTAGGAACCATCAGGGTTTCTTTTTCCTCAGAAAAAGCTGAGGGGAAGAATGGAACAGAAGTCCTACCTGCTTTCTTTAAGCTCCAAATAAAGGGGCAGTGGTAATTTTTGCATCATGTATTCAAGTGAACAGCCCCTTTGTGGAATATTTGTGGGGTTTTGTTTTGTTTTGTTCCTGTTTGGAGGAGAATTCCTGGATTCAGAAATAAAAGTTCATTTCTGAACACATTTTTGCTTCCAAGAGTGTTGCTTTGGTATTTGAAAGCTGTTGGGTGGTCCCCATCAAATGAAAAGTGGTTGTTTCTTAGACTATCCCCATCAAACTTAAGTGATTGTTTCTTGGACTGTCCATTGTGGATACTTACATCCAAACATCTTTCGACACTTATACAAATAATTTTAGAGTCCTCTGATACAGCTGTAATTCAGATTTGAAAGTGAGATTCTCTTTAAAAAAAACACATCATTTAAGGGAGAGAGCTTCATACTCATTTTGCTTGGATCTGCATGGTTAGCAATCAGGATGTGTTGGAAGTGAATAGGAGGTCTGGTCCTTGGATAAAAGTGAGCTGTAAAATATTTTAAATAAGGTCCGAAAGTCAGTGTCCAGCAGTTCCTATTGAAGGATCTGAAATAGCCAGTGTTGAGAAATCGGAAAGCATCTATTCTTCAGCGCTCTGCCATCCTTATGGTCCAACTTTCTCAGCCATACATTACTACTGGGAATACCATTGCTTTGGCCGTACGGACTTTTATTGGCAGGGTGATGTCTCTACTTTTTATTATGCTGTCTAGGTTTGCCATAGCTTTCCTCCCAAGGCACAGGCGTCTTTTAATTTCATGGCTGCAGTCACCATCTGCAGTGATCTTGGATCCCAGGAACGTGAAGTCTGTCACTGCTTCCGTGACTTCCCCTTCTATTTGCCAAGGAGTGATGGGGCCGGATGCCATGATCTTCGTTTTTTTGATGTTGAGTTTCAAGCCAACTTGTGTGCTTTCCTCTTTCACTCAAAGCAAGAGGCTCTTTAGGTCCTCTTCACTTTCTGCCATTAGAGTGGTATTGTCTGCATATCTGAGGTTTTTGATGTTTTCCCCGGCAATCTTAATTCCAGCTTCTGATTCATCCAGGTCGGCATTTCGCATGATGTACTCTGCATATAAATTAAATAAGCAGGGTGACAATATACATCCTTGTCATACTCCTTTTCCTATGCTAAACCAATCAGTTGTTCCATATCCACTTCTAACTGTCGCTTCTTGACCCTTATACAGGTTTCTCAGGAGACACGTGAGGTGGTCTGGTACTCCCATCTCTTTAAGGACCTGCCATAGTTTGTTGTGATCCACACAGTCAAAGGCTTTAGCATACTCAATGACGCAGAAGATGATGTTTTTCTGCTACTCCCTTGCTTTCTCCGTAATCCAGCGAATGTTGGCAATTCGATCTCTAGTTCCTCTACCTCTTCTTTTAACTACCATCTTTTAACTGTTTTAACTGGTTTTATTGCTTAATATCTACTTTTAATTGCATATTGATTGTAATTTATTGTAACCTGCCCTGAGCCCGCTCATGGGAAGGGTGGGATATAAATCTAAGTAAATAAAGAAGTATTAATGCACTGCTGACATGAAGAACAGGCAATGCAAGATCTCCCATCGTAACACCACATTCAGAGATGTGAGATTTCTGGAAACTTTGGCAGCAACGACTAGAGCCAACTGCAAAGCTCCCTTTTCTTATTGCCAAGCTCTAGTGGATTCTCTGCTGTGTTATTGGCCACTGAAAAATGGAAAAGAGTGACTGCCCTCCACCATCCTCCTCTTTCATTGCCACACAAGTGCCACGGGGACCAAGCCCTATGAGGAAAGGCTTGAGGGACTTGGGAACAATTCAGTCTGGAGAAGAGGAGGCTGAGGGGGGACATGATTGTTCTCTTGAAGTATTTGAAGGGCTGCTACTTAAAGGAGGGCACAGAGCTGTTCCTGTTGGCAGCAGAGGATAGGACTCACAATAGTGGGTTTAAATCACTAGCAGAAAAGTACCGGTGGGATATTAGCAATTTTTTTTTTACAGTATGAGTAGTTCAGCACTGGAATTGGCTGCCTAAGGAGTTGTCCCCTCAGTGGCACCGGCTGGACGAACCCTTGTCAGGGATGCTTTAGACTGATCCTGCCTTGAGCCGGAGGGGGGGTGTTGGACTAGATGGCCTCTATGACGCCTTCCAACTCTATGATTCTATGAGATTGGCCATTTAATTACACTGATGCAATTCCTTAAAGCTGGAAGTGAATAATTATACCAAAGCAGCTTTCACTTGTTGACAAAAGGTTAAGACGCATGTGATACTTTCTTGAAAAAGAGCAGTTTCTGTCAGAGCTCTCTCAGCCCCACCTACCTCACAGGGTGTCTGTTGTGGGGAGTGGAAGGGAAAGGAGCTTGTAAGTTGCTCCAAGACACCTTTGGGTCGTGAAGGGTGGGGTATAAATCCAATCTCTTCTTCTCTCAAGGGCAGTTTCTGTCAAGAGCTCTCTCAGCCCCACCCACCTCACAGGGCGTCTGTTGTGGGGAGAGGAAGGGAAAGGAGTTTGTAAGCCGCTCTGAGATACCTTTGGGTAGCAAAGAACGGGGTATAAATCCAAACTCTTCTTAGAACCCAGGCCTAAAAAACGGTTCCGTTGTATAAACGCACACAAGAAAGAACAGCGCTTTACCTACTCTTGACAGCCAGGAGCAAAGAACCATGGGAGTCAGGTCAGGCATCTTCCTCTAGTCATCAGGCAAGCAAACATTTGCTGGAAGCGACCGGGTTTATATAGCATTCCTCCCAAGCCCCCCCCCCTCCCAATTCTTTCTTACCAGCCAAGCAAACTGTGACAATAGGCCTGGATAAGTTATGTGGATAATCAGAGCAACCACAGAGACAAGGAGGGTCTAATTTTAGGGTTAATGAATAATTTCTATTTCTGTCCCAGTCTGGCAGCCACAGTCTCGAGGCCTCGATGTGAGCCAAGAAACTTGAGGAGGGAGGGCTGGAGGGGAGACGGCCCTCTTTATAAGCAGCAAAAATGGACGGCGTAGAGGAGACTGAGGAGCCAGCCGACCAGGCCAAGCCAGAAAATGACACTGTCCTGGAGGTTGGGACTGAGCTCTTCCCCGTCAACAGGTGGGACTTGGCCCGCCACAGCCGGTACTTCGAGGCCATGTTCTACGGGGGCACCCGAGAGCGCGGCGAAAAGCACATCTTGATCAGGGGGGTTGAGACGGAGCCGTTCCGGGCCCTTCTCGACTTTGCCCAGACGGGCACAATCGCCATCACCCGCCACAATGTGGCCAGCCTAGTGGAGACGGCCGACTTCCTCCAGTTCGACAGTGTGAAGAGACGCTGCGAGACGTTTCTGGAGAGGGAGCTGCACGTCTCCAACTGCCTCAGCCTGATGGCCTACGCGAAGCAGTTCGCTTGTGCTGACCTCTACACGGCGGCCCTCGCTGTCGCGCTCAGTCACTGGACAGAGGTGGCCGCTCAAGAGGAATTTGAAGACCTCCCCAAGGCCTCGCTGGTGGAGCTGCTGCAGAGCGACGAGCTCTTTGTGGCCCGGGAGGACGTGGTCTTTGACACGGTGATGCGTTGGGTGGCGGCGGAGCCAGCGGGCAGGGAGCAGGACTTTCTGGAGCTTGTGAGCCTGGTCAGGGTCTCTTTCCTGAGCCTCTCCTTCTTGGACCTCCTGGTGAAGCGCAGCAAGCGGGCCGGGCAGGACTTTACAGCCAGCCTGGTGAAGAAGCTTGACAGCTGCCCACCCCCCAGTTGGAAGGACGTGGCCCAGTTGCCCTGCGTCAGCCGAAGCTACGAGACCCTCTACGTCCTGGCCGGGAAACACGACAAAGAGCAGCAGGAGCTTTTCCAGTTTCACCCCAAGAGCGCCACGTGGCAGGCCTGCGCTCCGCTCCAGCGCAAGAACCTCACCCAGTATGCCCTGGCTGCAGTAGGTAACTGCCTGCTGGGAGGGCTTGGTTGGGGCATAGGCTTGCCAGCCTCCAGGTGGAGCTTGGAGTTTTGCAACCTTGCTGGGGAGGCCTGGTGGGGGCAAGCCTGCCAACTTGGGGGAATCACAGGCCAAGAGGCATGTGTGCCATGCTCTGCAGCTTGCCCACTCATCCCGGGGGGGCCTTATTGTGCATATTTGGAAATAGTGAGCAAATGATGCCTGTTCTAACGCACCGTTGGTTCAAGTCTAAGCCCTGGGCCACAAGAGGGGAAAGATGGTCAGAGTCTTTTCCTTGCCTTCAAACAACTCTCCCAGGCAGAATCCCGTAGCTAGGGATTTTGGGGGGAGGGGGCCGGGGGGGTGTCTCAGCTAATTAAATCAAAGTCAATCACATTAATTCAATTTGGGACTGGCCTGGGAGAGAGGGGGCCAAGAGGAAATGCTAGGGGGCCAGGCCCCGCGTTAGCTATGGGCCTGGTAAGTATCTCTCTGCAATGTACTCTTTTTGTGTGTATTTGTGTGTGTGTGTGTGTGTGTGTGTGTATGTACTTGTGAGCCTGGAAGTCATGGTGACCTCTGGCAACTCCTAGCGGGGCTAGGACGTTTCAGAGAGGTGGCTTGATAACCTGCCTCTGCGTCCTGCCCCTGGTATTCCTTGGAGGTCACCCTTCCAAGTACTTGCCAGGGTCGGCCCCGCTGAGCTTCCGAGGTCTGACGAGATCGAGATTTCCTGGGCTCTCCAGGTCAGGGCTCTGCAATGTACTCTTGAAGCGAAGAAGAGGAGGAGGAGAGGAGATTGGATTTATACCCTGCCCTTCACTATCCAAAGGAGTCTGAGCGGCTTAAAATCTCCTTTCCTTTCCCTTCCCCACAACAGACACCCTGTGAGCAGTGTTCTCTCTAAGATGAGTTAGTGTGAGCTAGCTTACAGTTTTTTAGCCTCCAGCTCACACATTTTTGTCTTAGCTCAGGAAGGATGGCTCCAGAGCAAACTGATTTCTGCAGTAGCCAAATTGCTCGCTCACCAGTTTGATGCCAGTAGCTCACAAAGTAGAATTTTTGCTCACAAGGCCCCACAGCTTAGAGGGAGCATTGCCTGTGGGGTAGGTTTCCTTGTTATAAACCCCTGCTTTCCATTCATCCTGGCCAGCCTCAGAATAGACAGACAAGCGCATGCAGTACCTGGTAGGCAGCACCTTACGGTTTCCAAAAGCTATGCTACAGGATTTCCCCAAGCCACTGGATAAAACTGACAGGCAGTATATTCAGTACACCCTGACCTGGATATCCCAGGCTAGCCCGATCTCATCAGACCTTGGAAGCTAAGCAGGGTCACCCCTGGTCTGCATTTGGAAGGGAGCCCACCCAGGATTTACCAGGGTTGTGATGCGGAGGCAGGCAATGGCAAACCACCTGTGAACGTCTCTTGCCTTGAAAACCCTATGGGTTCACCATGTCAGCTGTGACTTAACAGCAAAAAAACCATATTCGGTACAGATGATAGAGTTAACACGTGGAACTCGCTGCCACATGAGAGACACCAGCTTCAAGGCACCTTTATGAAAGAGGTCTATCAGCCTCAGTAGCTAAAATGGAACTTTTGTATAAGTAGTGCACTATGGAATGCAAGCTGCTGAAGGGTGGGAAAATACAGCAGAAAACTGCCGCCCTCTTGAGCCAGTTATAGGCGTCCCTTTGAGGGCATCCTGCTGGACCCTGCTACCCTTAGAAGGTACACTGCTTTTGGACATGGAGGTTCCCATTCAAACTCTTGGTATGTTTGTCTAATGGCATCTAAGCTGGAGGACATATCCACGTCTTGTGGCAACAAACTCCATTGCTTCATTTATGCGCTGTATAAAGAATGGCTTTCTTTCATATGTCCTGGACAATTGCGCTTAACACTTTCAACCAGATTGCCCAGAACAGATGGTACGTTGTTATACCTGCAATTTCCCAGCTCCCTGTTATTTTAAGGGGGGGGGGGTTACATCAGCTACTTCATGCCAGTGCCAAATTTAGCAACAGGTTGTATATTTTGTATGTTCTTCCACCAGGGAATTTCCTCTTTGTGACGGGGGGTTACTTCCGGGAGGAGTTTGTATGGTATACTGTGGACTGGGTGTTGATCTATAACAGCTGGGACAACAGCTGGCTGGAGGGACCGGCCATGAAGAAGGCCCGAAACAGCCACTGCGCCGTGGGAGTCGGCTTCCACCTTTATGTCATGGGAGGCAGCACTGAAGACGGCATCATCCCAGACGTCGAGCGTTTGGCCCCAAATGACTCCAGCTGGGAGGCCACGAGCCAGTTGGTGCACCCTGTGGAACGTGCGGGGGCCGTCAGCGTGGGGACCCACATTTACGTGATCTGCGGACTGGATGAGAACGGAGACGTGTGCAGCGCCGTGCAGAGGCTGGATGTGGAGACCGACGTTTGGGATGTCATCTCTTTCTCTCCACTTCCTAGGTGAGTGGATCTGGCCTGGATCTCTGCTGAAAGTGCAAAAAATATGGTGGTGGTGGAAAGTACCGGCAAGTCATAGGCAGCTTATGGCAACCTTGCAGGGTTTTTAAGGCAAGAGACGTTCAGAGGTGGTTTGCCATTGCCTGCCTTTGTGTGGTGATCCTGGTATTCCTTGGTGGTCTCCCATCCAAATATTAACCAGGGCCGATCCTGCTTAGCTTCCAAGATCAGGCTCGCTTGGGCCATCCTCCAGGTCAGGGCAAAATGTCCAAAAACCTTCTGATGAGCAGGAGACAATTCAGAGGCATTGTATTTATTCAATACCACAGCACTGCAGTGTGTATTCAACACTCTTGCACTGCAGAAGAGCAATATCTGGTACAGAGCAGAGAATTCGGTACGATTCCAGCTTGCAAGCTTTCTGACCCTTATGAATGTACCAAGATCGGATTCAAATGCACTGGGGGTCTGCAAAGTGACTTCAAGTATGTAAATGATACCTGTTCAAAGGTATGGTTTTAAGTAGGAAGCACTGAGGCAGGCAATAAGCTTTCAACTGCCCTACAAGGTAGGAAGCATTATACCCATTTTGCAAAGGGAAAAGGTCAGAGGCTTGTCTAAGGCCACCTTGTGGCTCAAGCGAGATTTTAAGCGGCTCTTTTTAAGTAGGACCAATTTCACACAAGAACTGTGCCGCGGTTAAAATTGTTAAAAACAATTTACTTTGCTTTGATAGTTATTAAGAACAGAATACGAAAAAGAAATTGAATAGATGGTTAGAATGTTACCTGAAAAATTGATAATGAATATGAATATGTAATGATGAATTGAAAAAAAGAAGAAGTTTTAATGTAAACTAAGAATTGAGCAGTGAAAAGGAAAATGAGGGGGTGGGAGCATTGCGGAAGGCCAAGAGAAGGGGGGGGGGAGGAGATACGAGAAAAGGGTATATGTTGAAAGAAAAGTTGTAATATTGAACATTTTGTTATATCCGAATAATAAAAAAGTTTGTTTTTTTTAAAAAAAGGAACTGTGCCGCGCTCACGCCTCCCTTTGCCCCGCTTCTATTGGTCAATTTCCCACTCAAAGCCGTGCGGCTGCATTTTGACCCGCGGCTTTGCCCCATTTTCCCCGCATTTTGTGATCCTCAAAAAACAGGATCACGAAACCGCAGGGAAAATCGGGCGAAGCCACAGGTCAAAATGCAGCCCCGTGGCTTCGAGTGGGAAACTGACCAATGGAAACGGGGCAAAGGGAGGCATGACGGCAGCGTGGCTCCTTGTGTGAAATCAGCCTAGGTCACAGGCAGAGTATCCAGAGAGATTGATTTGGTCCCCAATTGAAGAACCAGCATTTTAACACAACTGGGTCACATACGTGACATTTCTAATCTGCAAAACAGAACCCATGTTCATTCCCCCCCCAAACACACACACAGCCTTGCGAGCGACAACTGTTGCTATGTCTGTTTTGTGGATGGGAAACAAAGGAAGGTTTCCATGTAGAATGCAAGAATCCCAACTTAAACAGGAGGATCTGCGTAACCCCATGCCCGTTCTGAGCAAGACCTGTGGGCCTCCCAGGGCTTTCCCCTTTAAGTAGGATCAAAGGAAAACCTCTTTTGATCCGGTTCTAAGGAGGATCTGCAAGGGGATGTTCCACCCGCGGACATTTCTTCAAGATGGCGGAGCTAATGTTCTGCATCCACCTCTTTGGCCCTTTAGAGGGGCCTTTCTTTCCCCAATTGGGTTTCAATGCAGCTTTGCAAGGAATGGGAAAGGGGCTGTCGGGCGGCAGGCTGGTGGTGAGAGCGTGATCTCCGTCACATCTAGCCTTTGGTGCAGATGATAGGAAGAGGGGCGGCGGCAGCAAACTGCATGTGGGCAGGATGCACAGTTATCATTCCCACCTAGATTCCATACTACTTGCTCCTGTTGCTTTGGGGTCTCCTTACAGAAGCTGCCTAATGCAGCTTGGTGTTCAGCAAGTGGACAGAGAGACTTTTTTTCCTCTCCAGAATACTTTAACTGGGGGGGGGAGAGAGAATCATCCCATGGAAGTGATGGGGAAGGGATTGAAGGCAGACAAGAAGTAGTAGTGCTTCTTCCCCCAACACAACTGGCAGAATCTGCCACTACAGAATACAGAGGTGACCCTTGGTTCAAACCCAGTTCTCACAATGCTCCTGAAAGCTCTTTCCAGCTTCTATCCCACAGCTGGTGTGCACATGGGGGGGGACCCCCCCAGAAATGCATCTTTAAGTGTGCCAAATTCCTGAACCAAGGGCTATGCAGGAAGGTGGATTTACAATCAAACTTCCAACTTTGCACACCTTAACATGTGCATGCAATTTCACTTTTGGGTGGCATTCAAAGGGAACTACATAAATTCCTAAAGGACGAAAGAGGTCTAGCAACAGCTATTGGCCGTGATGGCTAAATGGAGCCTCCATGTTCCAAGCTAGTCTACCTCTGAATAACAGGGACAAAGAACAGGGGAGAGTTGTTACCCTCTTGCCCTTCTTGGGGGCTGTCTGCAGTATCTGGCAGGCTACTTTTGGAGAAAGGATGCCGGGCGAGATGGACCTACTATTCTTGGCCCCTATCCAACAGGATTACGTTCTTTTAGCAGAGCATCTGCATAGTAAAGAGTCTGAAGTATTTGCTTTTCCAGTTTGAGTGATGGTCTCCTGTTCCTGTTGCCAGGTACGACCTGTGTGTCACAGCCCTGAATGGGGCCATCTACACTATCGGAGGGGGCGCCTTTCGCTTTGATATGGACACTGGCGAGTGGACCCCAGTGGACGAAGAATGCTTGACCGAGAAGTTCTTTAAAGGGTGCAGTACAGTGAATGGACGGATTTACCTCCTAGGGCAAAGGCAAGGGAACTCCGCCATACCAAACATGGTTCTCTTGGACCCGTATCTGGACATGTGTCAGGAGGTGGACAATAAGCTCCCTTGCCCTCTCCCCATTCATGGAACAGCCTCCATACGGAGATTTGACACATGGGCATAAAAGCGCCAATGCCCATGCTAAAATGGGTTCGCCTTCCTCACAACAGTGCTCAAAAGATGAGGAAATGGGGCAGTGTCTCGTGTCGGCCAGTAACGCAGAACAGCCGTTGTGTTCATGTGTCGACATCTGGCACCATCCCCACACACGTCACCACTCTATTTACAAGTTTTCAGGCAAAATACATGCAAACAAAACGCTTCTCTAGGCCCAGCCTGATTTGGGGCCTCTCGCCCACTCCAGCACTCCTTCAGTTCCTTTTGCAAAACTGCCTCAAATTGAAAGATGACTTGCAAACTGCGGCAGAGCAGGTGCTGAAACAGCCACAAGAGACACACACGGCACTGCTTCCCAGCTCTTTATCAGCAGTATTATGAACAGTGTCTCAGATTTGTTCACCACCACCTAAGGGGTCTTGAGTTGCAGACAGCTCCCTAATTCCAACCCCCCCCCCCCAAAAAAAAAGAGAGGAAGTAGATACTAAGACAGGAAAACACACACTGGGCTTTGGGGGAGCAAGCAGGAGAACCAAAAATCAAGTTTTATTTTTCATTTACAAAATCATTTTTGCAATTACAAAAGAATATGGTACAGGTCAGAAAACTCTCTGCAGCCTTTGACGCAGGAAATTCACATAAAGGCATCCATTGGACAAGCCAAGGGCAAAAAAAATCCCCAATACGAAGCTAGGGCTTAGATGGAGGAGAACTCTCTTCCCTCCGAACACATGCAAGTCGCATAAACGGGGAGGGGGGGGGATGCATATTATCACCCTCCCTAGAATGAAGATGGCACAATAATGTCTTCCCAGCCCAAAGCAGTCACGTTCTGTAAGATCTGTTTTCCTGCCACTCCCCCCAAGTTCATGACAAATCCTTCCAAAGCTGCCGAACTTCCCAATCTTGTGATCCCAACAAATTCAAGTCAATGCAAGCAAAAATTCACCAGGACCACAGCCTGAAGGATCTCCCCCAGATCCTATTTTATTTCTAGGGCTTTTGATTGCACCAAACCAAACCAGGTATGGGAATAAAGGGCATTCGTGCCCAAAAAGGATATCAAGCCTCCTCTGTTGGCTTGCCGCGATGTTTCGTCTCTATTTCAGCACGGATATCATCCTGCAGAAGAAAAATCGCTACTTTTGATAGTGGTAGGTGGATATGAAAACCAATTTCCCTAGCGTTGCCAGCTGCCAGGTGGTAGCTGGAGATCTGCTGGAATTACAAATGATCTCCAGGCAAGAGAGATCGGTTCACCTGGAGAAAATGGCGACTTTGGAAGGTGGACTCCGTGGCATTCTAACCCCCCATTGAAGCCCCTCCCCAAACCCCGCCCTCTTCAGGTTCCACCAACAAAATATCCAGGTATTTCCCCAATCCTACTCTTAACTAGGAATGCTATCCAGAAGTGGGGCAGGATCTAATGAAATGAGGGGAGAAGGGAAGAGAGGAAAGGGGGTGATCCAAGCTGTATTCCAGCAAGCTGGAATTTCCTGCTCCGGCTATGAGGACTAGAAACTTGATTTAAAAAAGAGTATCTCTCCTGCTATGGACGTGAGGAATGGAATCTTGATTGAATAAAAGAGACACGTAGAATTTCTCACCCGTTTTCATGTGATTATCGAGGCTGTCCAATTATCCCTTTGCTTAGAATCCATATTCCCACAAGACTTACCACCTGGGTAAGACGTTTCAGCACTGGTATCAGGTGCAGCAATTCCTTGTCCTGCGGACTTCCCAGCCACTTTGGGATCAATATCACATTGGAAGTCTTAGCAGAGTGGAAGAGAAACAGGGAGGAGGGAGACATTTATTTTGGGGTTTTTTTTTCTATATTTCTCCACACTACAGAGTGCCACTTGAAGATTTTAGCAAGCTCAGATACTAAAGATTTGGGGCTCAAAATATAAGAGCGCAGGTGGAATGTGCAGTTAAAACAGCCCCTGAGTAACCTGAGTAACCACAGGGTCTACTCAGCTGACACGTGGGTTACAGAGACAATGCCACAGGCGTAGGGCAAGAGTCTGAGCCAGCCCCATAGGAGTCTCTTGGCCAAGGCTCCCCCTAAGCTGCAGAGTCTTGTGAGCAAAAATTCTACTTTGTGAGCTACTGGCATTAAAGTTGTCAGCGAGCGATCTGGCTTCTGCATAAATTGGTTTGCTCTGGAGCCCATCCTTCCTGTGCTGAGACAAAAAATGTGTGAGCCGGAGGCTAAAAAACTGTGGCCTAGCTCACACTAACTCAGCTTAGAGGGAACACTGCTCTTGGCTCAGCTTGTTTCTTGTGGCCAGGAGCCCTTTAAAGCTGGGAACTTCCCCGGTAAATCAAACAGCCAGATGACCCCTGTACAAACATGACAGCTTTCCATCTGGGGAGCTTGATTTTCCCATCTGAGAGTTGATTGCATGGATCTGGAGAAGGAAAGGCAACTTGTTTGCTCTCCTCCTATTGCTAATCGACCTGCCCCTCACGCGTCTCCTGCAGGGCTTTTTTTGTAGAAAAAGCCCAGCAGGAACTCATTAGCATAATAGGCCATACCCAACAGCAGGAACTCAGTAGCATATTAGGCCACACCCCTGACAGCACAGTTTATTAGCATATTAGGCCACACCCCCATGTTATTAGAAGTGTGGTCATCCAGCCACACCCACCTTTTGCTTCTTATTCTGTTTACCTTGTTTGTTGTCAAAACCCAGGGCTTTTTTTGGAGCAGGAACTTCTTTGCATGTTAGGCCACACACCCCTAATGTAACCAGTCCAAATGAGTTCCTGCTGTTGAGTGTGGCCTATTATGCTAATGAGTTCCTGGCCAGGCGTGGCCAACTTAGGAGCCAGCCGGAACTCCGTTCCTGTGTGTTCCTGCCCAAAAATAGCCCTGGCTCTCCTGGCATATCTCCCTTCTCTCCTGAGGACAGCTCCCATCCAGAATGAATTTTTCTTCCCCGCCCCAGAAAGACACCCTTAAGGCCCTTGTTCTCCTTGAAAGCGATCAGTTCATTAGAAGTTAGGCTGCTAACATTTCAGTGGCTAGATTCATTAAAATGGGATGATCAACAAAAAAAAAGGTGCCCTCCAATTAACACATTTACAAAAAAATATTCCCAGTTATGTGAATACAACTATTAACTAAACATGGCAGGTGCTACCTCAGAAGAGACACACACACACACACATCCTGCTTCCTCTGGTACCAAAGAGTGCCTCTTCCCAAGCAAGGCCTGCTCCATCAAAAGAAGATGCTTTAGGAACAGCCCCATCTCTCTTCCCTTGAAATCCTACTTTGGACCCATCCTTTTGTACAAGACAGTGTGTGGTTTGATGTGAGGAGAGGGTTAGCTTCTGTGTCAATCTGCTTAAGAGGTTTCCCCCTCAAAAAACATTTCTGTTCTGCTTCCTTTAAGCATGTGCTTGGAGAGTCACTTTCTGCGATGGTTCCCCACTGCACACAACATGGTTCAGTCTGGCAGATACCCTTCTTTAAGCTACAGGGCACTGGGAAAAGAGGGAGAGGAAGGGTTGAAAACTGATCCAAACACTTACCTGGTAAGGAAATGCTTCCAAGCAATTTGCTACAGCCACAGTCCTGGCCAGGTCTCTCTGCAGTACAGAAAGATCCTTGATGTAATAGCCCTGGCTACACAGGCAGTCTTCTTGATAAAGCCCGTGTCTGGTAGGGTGAGAGAAGAGAGGACGGGGCAGCAATTAAGCTGATTAACACATCCATCAGTTGGAAATGTTTAGATCGAGTAAAAAGGTGCTCTCTGATTAATCGGGAGTTTTTTTTAAAAAAATGTTAAAATGTGTATAAAAAAGGTAAAGGTTTCCCTTGCTCGAAAGCCAGTCGAATCCGACTCTAGGGTTACGGTACTCATCTCCGTTTCTAAGCCGAAGAGCCAGCGCTGTCTGAAGACATTTCTGTGGTCATGTGGCCGGCATGACTAAACACCAAGGCGCACGGAACGCTGTTACCTTCCCACCGAAGTGGTCCCTATTTATCTACTGGCAATTTCTTGCTTTCGAACTGCTAGGGTGGCAGGAGCTGGAACTAGAGACAGGAGCTCACTCCGTCATGCGGCACACTCGGGTCTCGAACTGCTGAACTACTGACCTTCCACAGCCTGCAGTTCAGCGTCTTAACCACTTGAGCCACCGCAGCTCCTATATGTGTATAAGACAATATAAAAGTGGCAGGCGGCTAGCAGTATAATTCAGAAGAGGCATTCCACCTCCTCTCTCACGTGGGAAGGAATGCCTTGTTGCAGGAAAACATTTGTATTCTGGGCTACTTTTAGGCTGGCATTCTGATGCCAACAGAGAGGTCACTCAGACAACACTCTTGGAAATATTGGATGTGATGTTTAGGGTTGCCGATCTTCAGGTGGTGGCTGGAGAGTGCTCACTATTACAACTGATCTCCAGGCAACAGAGATCTGTTCACCCGGAGAAAATGGATGTTTTGGAAGGCAGACTCTATGGCAGTGATAGCGAACGTTTTAGAGACCGAGTGCCCAAACTGCGACCCAAAACCCACTTATTTATCGCAAAGTGCCAACACGGCCATTTAACCTGAATACTGAGGTTTTACTTTAGAAAAAACAACTCATGCATTAACTTAAGATGATCCAAACAAAGTAAGGAAAGCAATCCCGAATGCTTTCATTGACTTAAAAGTATTTGACAGAGAATTCGACACTTTAATGATGGTCTGGGCCTGGCTGGGGCAGTGGCACGCATGTCTACAGAGAGGGCTCTGAGTGCCACCTCTGGCACCCGTGCCATAGGTTCGCCACCACTGCTCTATGGCATTCTACCCCGTCGAAGTCCCCCCCAACCTCACCCTCCTCAGGCTCCACCCCCAAAATCTCCAGGTATTTCCCAACTTGGAGCTAGCAACCCTAGATTAACTGAGCTAAATACAAGGACTCTCCACCTCCCTTCCATCCAACCCCCTTGACTCAGGGTTACCAACTTCCAGGAGTTTTCCTGGAATTACAACCAATGCTCCCTCTAAGCTATGGAGTCTTGTGAGCTACTGGCATTAAAGTTGTGAGAGAGCGATTTGGCTACAGCATCAATTAGTTTGCTCTGGAGCCACCCTTCCTGAGCTAGGACAAAAATGTGTGAGCCGGAGGCTAAAAAACTGTGAATAGCTCACACTAACTCAGCTTAGAGGGGACACTGAAACTGATATCCAGGCTACAAAGATCAGTTCCCCTGGAGAAAACGGCTGCTTTGGAGGGTGGACTGTATGGCACCAAAATCCCCGCTGAGCTCCCTTCCCTCCCAAGGCACTGCAACCCAAATATCCAGGAACTTTACAAAGCTGGAGTTGGCAATCCTGTTAATTGGCTTGGAGTTCTGCAAGAACATTTCTCACCTGATCAGCTTTCTCTGCAGTCCAAAGGCCTCCAGAATTTTATCAGCATAGTCCTGCTTGGCAGCCGTGAAAATGAAGACCTGAAGTCAGACAAGGAAAGTGGCCTGAAGTTTATTTCCAGCCAGTTGTGGAATAATCCTTGAATAACAACACCCCCCACCACGCAAAACCCCTATTCAAGGCTGGAATCAAATGGAACATTTTTCAGAATGGTGGAGGCGGTGGGATAGCACCACCTAATGCAAAACATGTGTTTCCTCTCTGTTGCGGGGAGTTCTGCTTTCAGTGCATTCCAAGCCCCATTCATCCTCCAGGAAAGAAGACACACATAGAGTCTTTAATGCAAATACAGCTGTTGTGTGGAGGAGGGACTATTGGCTAGCAACTGTAATGTCATTGGAGCCAAGTAACATCCCACCCCCAGCCTCCAGAGCACTTTTGCACCTGCTTTGTTATTTTTTATTTTTTTAAAATTCCCCAGTAAAAGTACATATGTAGATAGATTATATTTTAAAATTAAACACAAATACTGCCAAGACATATTGACGAAAGCTTTCTTATAGTTTAAAATCCATTTTGTACTGATCACAGCAGGGCTCTGCAACTTGGGATCCGAATGCCGCTCAGAATGGATTCAAACACAGCACCAGGAGCATGCAGGGATAGGGATACCGGGTCCTCCCAGCCACTCGCGGAGCATGGGGTTGCCAGATTGACGTTGGGAAACTCCTGGAGATTTGGGGATAGAGCCCAGGGAGGACAGAGACCTCACTGGAGTACAATGCCACAAAGTCCACCCCGCAAAGCATCCATTTTTTCCAGGGGAACTGATCTCTGTAGTCTGGAAATGAGCTGGAATTCCAGGAGATCCCCAGGTCCCACCTGGAGGCTGGCAACCCTAAGGGGTACTCCCCTCCAATGTTCCCTCTAAGCTGTGGAGTCTTGTGAGCAAAAATTCTACTTTGTGAGCTACTGACATTAAAGTTGTAAGCGAGCAATTCAGCTACTGCATAAATTAGTTTGCTCTGGAGCCCTCCTTCCCAAGCTAAGACAAAAATGTGTGAGCTGGAGCAGGGGTCGTTTCGTAGAAAAAGAGCTAGGGGAACTCATTAGCATAACTCATTAGCATATGCCACACCCCCTGACATCACCGGAAGTGTGTCATAAGGCCACACCCCCTGACATCACCAGAAGTGCGTCATAAGACCACACACCCCGCCCCCAACGGTCCTGGCCACCGTCGCCGGCCTTGCAGCTCCACTGCCGAGCCCCATGAGGGGCCCGGCGGTGGGGCGGAAGTGCAAGGAAGCCCCGCGACGGCCCTCCCTGGCCCCAGGCAGGCAGGGGTGGGGAGAGGCAGGGAGGAAGCAACTTACCCTCCCTCTTCTCCTGCCTCCTCCTGGCTGAATGAGGGCCGGAAGCGGGGTGGCCGGAAGCAGGGGGCGGGGCTTTGTCATGTGCCCTGCCCCCCTGTACCTCACCTGGGGGAACTGCGATCCCCCGCGATCCCCCCCGAAATGACCTCTGAGCTGGTGGCTAAAAAACTGTAAGCTAGCTCACGCTAAGTCAGTTTAGAGGGAACACTGGTCACCTCCCTGGCAGATATGGCTGGCCCATGGCAACAGTAAAGCAGGAGACAATCATATGAAGAGGAGGAGGGAAAAGAAGAAGAGATAGGATTTATACTCCATCCTTCACTCAGAGTCTCAGAACGGCTCACAGTCTCCTTCCCTTCTCTCCACAACAGACACCCTGTGAGGTAGGTGGGGCTGAGGAAGCTCTTTTGAGGACTGTTCTTGAAAGAACAGCTCTGAGAGAGCTGTGACTGACCCAAGGTCACCCAGCTGGCTGCATATGGAGGAGTGGGGAATCAAACCCAGTTCTCCCAGATTAGAGTCCACCGCTCTTAACCGCTACACCAAACTGGCTCTCTGTAACTTGCCACTGCCTTGGAAGGGGCTAGGTGACAGGGGTTAGATGCCAGACTTTGCATTCAGCTTTCTGGCACCGTTGTTATTTAGAGACCTCATTGTTCTGTTTCCCAATAAAGGACTTGCAACAACCAGTATTTGGGCTGCATCTCACCACATGGAAACAGGGTGAGGGTCTTGGAGGAAATAGCTGCTTTGGAGGGCGGTTCTCTGTGGCACTGTACCCTGCTGAGGTCCCTCCCCAAACTGCACCCTCCCCCCCCAAATCTCCTGGTATTTCCCAACCCAGAGCTGGCAACCCTAGCTAAAGCACCAAATTCTAGATCTGCCTATCTGGGATCCAGCACGGGGGGGGGGGGGGCTTGGCACTTTTTGCATGTGCAGAAAAAAGGGGAAGGCCTTTTTTAAAAAAGGGGAAGGCCCTTTGTTGTCAGCAGGATGCTGAGCCTCCTCTGTGATCGCACTGTCAGGGTTTCTCTCTCACCCCTGTCCAGGGATGGGAGCTAAACCGAGCATTCAGCAACAATTAAACAAACCCCAGGAGAATGTCTGTACACTCTCCAGGCTTTACCAGTAGTCACTGCCACCAGGATCTCTCACAAAAGGTCCCCACCAAAGATCAGGAGCAGAGATCCTAACTCCTGCCTGGTCTACAGGACTTAACAACTTTACCAGCTCTGTACCAGGGCTGCAAACAAGTAATTAACACAGCGGTAGCCTCCTTAGGCGAACGGCTTAGACACAAGATTCAGTCTTAGAAATCAGGTTGCAACAGAGGGAACAAGTCCAGATAATATTGATTATATATTCTCTTTATTCAGTGCACAAGCATGCACATAACATGAGACTAGCAAAAGGTAAGAAAACAAATGATATCTATAGCTTGTTCAGCTCTAACTACACAACAGAGGTATTCCATAGTTACCAGGCTTTTAGAGGTACCAGATGGTTCAATGTGCAAATATTCTAAGGTCTCACCAGGGAATCTTGAAAAGGAACCCCATGGTGCTGTGGGCAGCTAAGTCCAGCTTGGCTGCCTAGTAGTAAAACTTCATGTTAGCAGCACAGTTGACAAGCAAGCAGCCAGTCCAAAAGAACTCTTTGTTTCCAGAGAGGAACTCCTATTTTCCCATATGGATTATTGCAATTATACCCCTTCCGTCACTACAGGGTATGGCCATTACCCAATAGTGAGAGAGTGGGGAGGCATGCACAATCTCTGGTTACCATGCGTTGCCAGGCAAGGTATATTTTGATTGGCTAGGAGTTGGGAATCCTGTCTGCAGTTCAGGTACTCCAACTCCAGCCTCTTCAAGTGTCCATGTGTCATGTCAGGGAATGCTTTTGATGTGCTTATGTACTGGGCATAGCTCTTTCCCATGCTTGGGAAGGCGCCTGCATGTCTCTCTGCCCCAGCAAAGGTGTCAAAGTGTCTTGTATATGGATATGAGGCCTGGCCATTTGGTAGGCCATCTGCTCAGGTGATGAAAGTCACACGGAAGTGTCACCAGCTAAGGCCATCTGTCCCAGGCAGGAAGAATTCAGAAAAGACTTTTTCTGTACACTCACAACCTGCAGGAAGGAATGATTTGCAAAACAGGAACACACAACACTGGTTTTTTAATAAAATCCCCCCCCCCCCGCATTTAGGCCACAAACCAACATTAACATACCTCATAGATTTTGGCAAGTTCTTCCAGGAACTCTTTAAGGTGGGGCCTCAACTTGAAGGAAACCTCACAGAAACACAAAAACCAAGCCAATGGGTGAATGACGTAGGCCAGGGATTAGGGTTGCCTGGTCTGGGTTGGAAAATACCTGGAGACTTTGGAGGTGGATTTGGGAGAGGGCGAGGTTTGGGCAGGGGAGGAGCCTCAGCATGGTGCAATGCCACGGAGACCTCCCTTCAAAGCAGCCATTTTCTCCAGGGGAGCTGATCTCTGTCAGCTGGGAATCAATTGTAAAAGCAGGGGATCCCCAGGTACCACCTGGAAGTTGGCAACCCTACCAGGGGTCCCCAACATTTTTGAGCCTGCGGACACCTTAGGAAGTGGGTGGGTGGGCGCAGCCACAAAATTACTGCCACAGGAGGTACAGCCAGCCAGGAAAAGGTCGCCCCAGTTCACCATTATCACCATCACAATAACACAAATAAAATCAATAAATTTAGCCATAAAGGTGTAGCAGCTTCAAGTCCCCACTCATGCCATGGAAGCTTGCTGGGTGGCCTTGGGCCAGTCACACCCTCTCAGCCTAACCTACCTTGCAGGGCTGTTGTGAGGATATAACAGAGGAGAGGAGAATGAAGTAAGCTGCTTTGGGTCCCCATTGGGGTGTAAAGCAGGATATAAACAAAGTAAAATAAAATATAATTATCAAGGAACCTGTCCTCCATGAGTATATTTAAATCCCTAGAAACTTAACCACTGTGTTGCAGGAACAATATGGTGCTGAAGAGCAATGCTCCCCCTGAGCTGTGGGGTCTCGTGAGCCACTGGCATTAAAGTTGTGAGCAAGCGATTTGGTTACTGCATTAAATTAGCTTGCCCTGGAGCCCTCCTTCCTGAGCGAAGACAAAAACGTGTGAGCCAAAGGCTAAAAAACTATGAACTAGCTCACACTAACTCAGCTTAGAGGGAACACTGCTGAACAGTGAAGAATGGCTTTACTTATAGAATCACAGAAACTTGTTTCCGTCAATAAGCCGTCACAGTGGCGTTTTGTTATTTTTTCCCCCCTAGAGAGTCAATGGGAAATACTTTGTAAAGCAGAGGCTTCCCATAAGGGCCATGTGTGCTCATCTTCATGACGAGCATCACCCAGCCTGAGCACAGGCGGAAGGAGAGAAGTCCAAGGAGATTCCCGCTGTGCCCACTTTGGGGCTCAACCGACAGCAAGCACACTGACCTTATAGTGCTGGCCCTGGAAATGCACGGTGAATGTGGAGGCATCTTCCCAGTGAGTGGTCAAGGAAGACACAGCTAAAGTTTCCTCCTGCAGGGGCCCAAAGGAAAGGCAAAGCTGCCCATACGGGGGCTCTGATGCATTAGGCACAAAGGGATGCGCTGCCGCCACCAGATGGCACCCAAGCACATCAAAAACCGGGAAGGAGACAAAGAAGAGCATCACCTGATTATGTTTCCAAAGTCCCAAACCAAGGCCCACTCTGTGCTCCGTAACTGCTAGGCGCCCCAGCCCTTTTGCCTGATGGCCGGCAGCGTGGGTCGTCCCAGTGCACAGTTTTGGCCCCTTCCTGCAGCTCTCTGCTACTTCCATTTCACTTCTGCTCACTTCCTTTTCAGCCCTCTCTCTTCCTCTCTCGGATCCCTGGTTGTTGCCCACAGCACACCTCTCTGCACATCCCAGGGCAGATTATTCTTTCCCCTCCCCATAAGCGGAACTGGCTTGTCAGCTTCCCTCAATGTACCCGCACTGCTTGTCAACATTCTCTTCCTGAGCATTTCTCTTGCAGCGGCTAGCACAGGGGTGGCCAAACTGTGGCTCGGGAGCCACGTGTGGCTCTTTCACACATATTGTGCGGCTCCCAGCGGGGCAGCTGGGGAAGCAAAGGAGAGGCATCCCTCCCCAATTGGTCTTTCCTTCCCCAACTAGTTTTCTTTCCACCTTTCTTTCTCCCTTCCTTCCTTTCTCTCTCTTTTCCTTCCTTCCCCCTCCCTCGCTTCCCCATCTATTTGCTTTGTTTCTCTCTCTTTCTCTCTTTCCACCTCTTTCATTCATTCTTTCCACCTCTCTCATTCTTTCTTTCCACCTCTCTCTTTCTCTTAGACAAATAAATATCATTAGCAAACAAATAAAAGTCATTGGACAAATAGATATCATCAGGGGTCGTTTCGTAGAAAAAGAGCTAGGGGAACTCACTAGCATAACTCATTAGCATATGCCACACCCCCTGACATCACCGGAAGTGTGTCATAAGGCCACACCCCCTGACATCACCGGAAGTGTGTCATAAGGCCACACCCCCTGACATCACCAGAAGTGTGTCATAAGGCCACACACCCCGCCTGGCTGCCAATGGCGGTCTTGCAGCTCCACTGCCGAGCCCCATGAGGGGCCCAGTGGTGGACCTGCAAGGCCGGCGGGAGTGCAAGGAAGCCCCGTGAAGGCCCTCCCTGGCCCTAGGCAGGCAGGGGTGGGGAGAGGTAGGGAGGAAGCAACTTACCCTCCCTCTTCTCCTGCCTCCTCCTGGCTGAATGAGGGCCGGAAGCAGGGCGGCCGGAAGCAGGGGGCGGGGCTTCGTCATGTGCCCCGCCCCCCGTACCCCGTACCTCATCCGGAGGAACTGTGATCCCCCGCGATCCCTCCCCGAAATGACCTCTGGATATCATTATCAATATCTGTTTTTACCCCTTTTGTTTTTATTTTTGGCAGTCCCGTTTAATGTTAATAAAAATGTGTGTGTAACATTTGTCTTGCAGCTCTCAGACTTCAGCTCTTTATTCTATGTGGCTCTTACGTTAAGCAAGTTTGGCTAGGAGGTTGTAAGAACATCACTGCAACTTCCCTAATGGTGCCTCCATGCAACACAGGCAGTAGGGACTCAGCCTTGACGCACAACCTCTTCGGCTGCCAGTTTCTTGGCACTCTGGGCTGTAGCATGGTGTGGCGGAAGTGGCAGGGGAAATCCAGGAGAGAGAGCCACATATATACTTGGATTGGGTCCAGAAAGGGAGAGGCCCTGGCACACCCCTGTGAAGCCAGACTTTTTAAGGCTGTCCCTCTAGGCTTCAGTCAAGATTATCCCAAAAAAAGTCTTACCAGTTCCAGGACCACAGTATTCTTTGGTGTCCGGCGAGTCTTCATGGGGATTTTCTTCTTCCTCTGGGATTTCTGGGTGGTTTCTAGGGGGGGGAATCTAAACGATGAAAGAGACGGGATTGCAGAACTCTTCATTTATCTGTCTAGCATATTCTTTGCTTCGATTCTCCCCCCCACCCCATCTTTTAGTCCTCTTGTTGGCACCAGTAACGTTTCCAACTAGGTATCAAGCTACCCAGAGGGGCAGGCATGATACAGCCTGCTCTCATCAGATCTTATAAGCCAAGCAGGGCTGGATCTCAGTTGGGAGACCATCGTGGGAGACTCTGCAGAGGAAGGCAATGGCACACCAGCTCTGCTTCGTATTTGCCTTGAAAGCCTCTAGCTGAGGTTGCCTTAAGTCAGTTGTGACTTGACGGTAGGCATCAAGCCACCCTGTACTTTTCTCTTGGTGGTCTCCCATCCACGTACTAAGCAGAGCTGACCCTGCTTAACTTCTGAGATCTGACGAGGCCCAGCTAGCCTGGTCCATCCAGGTCAGGGCCATAAAACCCTACCAGAAGCACACTCAAGGCAGCTCACAACATAAAACCATTATTTGTTAAAATGTAAAAAGGTAAAGGTTTCCCTTGCTCGAAAGCCAGTCGAATCCGAGTCTAGGGGTGCGGTGCTCATCTCCGTTTCCAAGCCGAAGAGCCAGCGCTGTCCGAAGACATTCCCGTGGTCATGTGGCCGGCATGACTAAACACCAAGGCGCACGGAACGCTGTTACCTTCCCACCGAAGTGGTACCTGTTTATCTACTTGCAATTTCTTGCTTTCGAACTGCTAGGTTGGCAGGAGCTGGAACTAGAGACGGGAGCTCACTCCGTCATGCGGCAACTCGGGTCTCGAACTGCAGAACTACTGACCTTCCACAGCCTGCAGTTCAGAGTCTTAACCACTTGAGCCACCGCAGCGCCTTGTTAAAATGTACCGCCATCTTTAAAAAAAAGTAACAAAGCCCACCCACACACACACAAAGAAGGCCACAGCATAAACTGTTGGGTAGCCAAAATTATTCACGTAACAGTCTTCAGGCTAGAATCAGCTTGCAGAAAATGACTAAGTTCCCTAGTTAAAAGCCTGATTTGAAAGAAATATTTTGGTCTGGGGCCCCAAAGAGCGTAAATGCCAGGCGAGCCTCAGTGGGCGAGGACATTCCACAGGCCCTCCCTTCATCTAAAAGACACAGGAGGAGCTACGTCTGAAGGACAGGCTGGAAATGAGCCACTGGGTTTGGGGTTTCTCTCCTGCGACAATTTGTTTTCAGAGATAGCTTTGTACCTCAATAGTCCCTACTTACACACAGAGAGGTGTTTCTACTTTTGGCGTACCATAGCGAATACCCTTCCGGCGTTGGCCAGCACCCTTCACTTTGTGTTGTTCCAGTGAACCTGTTCCAGTGACCGCTTTCTGTGCCCTGCCCCATCCCTCCTCCAGAGAGGTCCCATTTCCACAAGAAGCCATTTTGCTTCACACTGGCACAGAGAACATCGGACAGTGACAGGCCTGCAACTGTTTTGGAGCCTAAAGCAGAAAACAGGAAAGAGGAAGGCAGCCCCACAACATACTCACGCATTCAGAGCATCCACTTGGGGAGGAATGTCTGACTGGACTCCTCTCAGATTTGGAGAGTCGCCGCTCAGCTTCCATTTGGGCAACCGGAGGCTTTCTGTGTCTGCAGGAAGCACATTTTGGATACAGAGCAAGCCACCCCCCCCGGTACATTCTGCAGTGCAGCAACATATAGCGCCAGAGCAGCATAACAGTTAGGGTTTCCAGCCTCCAGGTGGGACCTGGAAATCTCCCAGAATTTCAACTGATCTCCAGACAACTGATATCTCTCCCCCTGGAGAAAATGTAGAGTTGCCAGATCCAGGTTGGGAAATATCTGTAAAAGTTGGGGGTGGAGCCTCAGGAGGCGGGGTTTGGGGAGTGGAGGGACCAATAGGGTATAATGCCATCGAGTCCACCTTCCAAAGTCACCATTTTCTCCAGGTGAACTGATCAATTGTAATCCTAGGAGATTTTCAGCCACCACCTGGAGGTTCACAACCCATACTTCATAGCATTATACCCAGAGGTCATTTCAGGGGGGAACGTGCAGGGGGCGGGGCACATGACGAAGCCCCGCCCCCTGCTTCCGGCCGCCCCGCTTCCGGCCCTCATTCAGCCAGAAGGAGGCAGGAGAAGAGGGAGGGTAAGTTGCTTCCTCCCCGCCTCTCCCCACCCCTGCCTGCCTGGGGCCAGGGAGGGCCTTCGCGGGGCTTCCTTGCACTCCCGCTGGCCTTGCAGGTTCACCGCCGGGCCCCTAATGTCAGGGGGTGTGGCATATGCTAATGAGTTATTCTAATGAGTTCCCTAGCTCTTTTTCTACGAAACGACCCCTGATTATACCTAGCTGAGGCCCCTCCCCAAACCCCATCCCTCTCAGACTCCACCCCGAAATCTTTAGGAATTTCCCAACCTCTAGGTGGAGCTTGGAGATCGTCTGCTATTGCAACTGATCTGCAGACAACAGCAATCAGTTCCCCCGGAGAAAATGGCTGCTTTGGAAGGTGGATTCTATTGCATTATACCCACCAAGATTTCACCCTCCCTAGGTTCCACCCCTAGGCGGGATCTGGTCCATGGGGTCGCGAAGAGTTGGACTCGACTGTGCGACTGAACAACAACAAGAAGGCTCCACCCCTAGAATCTCCAGGAATTTCCTAACCCAGAGGCGGCAACCCTAACCCTGACTCTCTTTTCTTTAGGAATTCCCACCTCTACCGCCGCCACTGCACCTGGAATTAATTGCAACCAGGGGTGGGCAGGAACGCACCGGAACAGAGTTCTGTCTGGCTTCAGGGGTGGCCATGCCCACTACAGTCAAAACCTCTGCATGCGTGGCTACAGAGGGAAGGCCTGGAGAGCGACACCCTCCCTGACGACTCCAAGGTGGGCACCTTCCCTTCCCTTCACGGGGGGGCTTGCACGGGCTCCCCACAGCCATGGGCAAGCCAAGGGAAGGCATGGGGTGTGGCTTAATAGGCTAATGAGCTGTGCTGTCAGGGGTGTGACCTAATAGGCTAATGAGTCTGTTGTTGGGTGTGGCCTATTATGCTAATGAGTTCCTGCTGGGCTTTTTCTACCAAAAAAGCCTTGATTGCAACTATATTGCACTTTCAAGGGCCACTTTCCACTCACATATATATTGGATCTGGGAACAGTTTGGGGACCTCAAGTAGTCTGTGAGCATTTGCATCTCAAGCCAGATCCTGCAGAGGATCACATCCAGGATCCCTCCCTTTTCTCTACTTCGAAGGCATCACCCACATCCTTCATCCTATCCAGGCACCAAGTATCTCAGTCATAACCAGTGTTCCCTCTAAGCAGAGTTAGTGTGAACTAGCGCAGTTTTTTAGCCTCCGGCACATGCTTTTTTGACTTAGCTTAGGAAGCATGGCTCCAGAGCAAACTGATTTAGGCAGCGGCCAATTTGCTCGCTCACAACTTTAATGCCAATAGCTCACAAAGTAGAGTTTTTGCTCACAAGACTCCACAGCTTAGAGGGAGTATGGGTCATAATCCACATTCTTGTCCACGTACTCTGCGGGCACTCAAAGCGACTCACTGCCAGAACATTCCCTGCTTCAGCTTCCAGGACAATCTCTTGTTTCTAGGCCTGGCAACGCGACCTGTGGTTTTGTAGACATGTTTGCTGTTTTTAAAAGATCTATAATTTATGGCAGGTAACCTCATCTGTAACATATCCCTCTTCCAACATTGCTGACTCTGGTCTTGCTATAGTTTTATATCCACAGATATCGGGACCTAAACGGCCATAACGGGCTAAGAATAGACAGTGACAAGGATGTGCCGTGTTCCATCAGCTCTTTAACAGACCCATTTTCTTGTTAAACAAAGATTAAATCCACATAAACACCTATACATTGTGTCCTGTTTTAGCTGTCTTTTTTTGGGGGGGATCATACTTTCTGCAATGTGTCACACTTTCTCCTTTCAGCATCCTTGTTCTCAGATTCTTATCCATTCATTTGTTATCTTGCCCATCATCCAAGGAGCTCAGGCTGCCATTTAGGGTCCACTCCTCCTTATCGTTCTTCCCCACAACAGCCCCATGAGGTAGCAGGTTGTAGTCTTCTGGTGGGGCCTGGGGTCCTCTCAGAGATTGGTTTCCCTGGAGAAAATGGCTGCTTTGGAGGGTGGACCTATGGCTTCACATCCCTGCTGAGCTCCCGCCACTCCCCCATGCGCCCTCCTCGGGCTCCACCCCTAAATCCCCAGGAATTTCCCACCCAAGAGTTGGCAATTCTAGAGGTAAGACCAGGGGTCGTTTCGTAGAAAAAGAGCTAGGGGAACTCATTAGCATAACTCATTAGCATATGCCACACCCCCTGACATCACCGGAAGTGTGTCATAAGGCCGCACACCCTGCCCCCAACGGTCCCGGCCACCACCGCCGGCCTTGCAGCTCCACTGCCGAGCCCCATGAGGGGCCCGGCGGTGGACCTGCAAGGCCGGCGAGAGTGCAAGGAAGCCCTGCGAAGGCCCTCCCTGGCCCCAGGCAGGCAGGGGTGGGGAGAGGCAGGGAGGAAGCAACTTACCCTCCCTCTTCTCCTGCCTCCTCCTGGCTGAATGAGGGCCGGAAGCGGGGCGGCCGGAAGCAGGGGGCGGGGTTTTGTCATGTGCCCCCCCTGCACCTCACCCGGGGGAACTGCGATCCCCCGCGATCCCCGCCCCCGAAATGACCTCTGGGTAAGACGACAGACTGTGTCCAGCCCAAGAGAGGGGATAGGAACACAGGTTGGCCCAGTCTGAGTCTGGTACTCTAACCTCACATC
>NW_015172070.1:284845-298002 GCF_001447785.1 Gekko japonicus
GGATCTAGAATGTCTCCTTTTCCTCAACAGTCAGCTGCCCTTAAGCTGCCGACTGGGAATTTGTTTGCAGCACTGATACTACAAACAGTGGGCTCGGTAGAGACTGGAAGTAGCTACCTCACTACCATCTCTTAAGGCATATCCGGAGCCATCTGGGACTGAACTGGACAATCCATCTACCCTGATATTAACTACTCTGACTGATTGGCAGGGCAGTACTCAGGACGCTCAGGCAGAGAGAGGCCTTCCAAACCCTCAGCAGAGCCGCTGAAGGAGAGGGCTGGATGGGGGGACAATGTTCCAGGGGCGCTGGTCATTCTGGGGGTCTACGAGGCTGAGCGACAGCGTGACTTGTTTTCTTCATGCAAGGTTTGGGTTGGATTTTGGCAATAGGATAGGGTTGCCAGGTCTCAGCTGACCACCAGTGGGGAATGGGAGGGTAGGGATGCCAGCTCCAGGTTGGGAAACTCCTGGAAATGTGGGGATTGAGCCTGGGGGTGACAGGGACCTCAGTGGGGTACAGTGCCCATAGGGTCTACCCTCCAGCATTCATTGTCTCCAGAGGAATTGATCTCTGTAGTCTGGAGATGAGCTGGGATCCCCAGGAAGAGGGCCCTTGGTGGTTCTTGGCAGCTTGCCCCAAGATCCTTTATTAACTGGAGCAGAGGTCCATCAGTGGCTATTAGCCACAAGGTATAGATAGGGGCTCTGGGGCAAGTGATGCTCTGTCTTCTTGGTGCTTGGGGGGGGGTCAACAGTGGGAGGGCTTCTAATGTCCTGGCCCCACTAGTGGACCTCCTGATGGCACCTGGTATTTCTGGCCACTGTGTGACACGGAGTGTTGGACTGGATGGGCCTTTGGCCTGATCCAACATTGGCGTCTCTTATGTTCTTATGAAATGCTAAGGATTGAGTCCGGGGCCTTCTACAGGCACAGCAAGGGCTCTGCCACTGAAGCAACGGTCCCCCTATCTAAAAGCAGAACAGCATCATGGGCAGTGCTCCCTCTAAACTATGGAATCTTGTGAGCAAAAATGCTACTTTGTGAGCTACTGGCATGAAAGTTGTGAGCAGGTGATTTGTCTACTGCATAAATTAGTTTGCTCTGGAGCCCTCCTTCCTGAGCTGAGACAAAAATGTGTGAGCTGGAGGCTAAAAAACTGTGAGCTAGCTCACACTAACTCAGCTTAGAGGGAACACTGATCATGGGTAGAGTTTTGCTCATGAAGTCGAAGCCACGTTATGAAGAGTCCATCCAGCTCAGCACCATCTCTTCTGACTAATAGCAGCTTTCCAGGGACTCTGGCAAAAATAAGAAGGTGTTTTCCTGAGATCTTTATATTGGGGCTCATCTTTTCGGTCTGAATTCTGGCTCTACATTCCTTTCCATGTCAGAGCAGGCGCCAGCCTAGTAAGACCAAGACCACCGAGCTGTGCTTCTTCTCCCCCTACAAGCTCTATAGTGTTATTTCCAGGACTTACTTTCTAACCTGGAAAAGGAAAAGTAGCTGGCAATTGGAAATGAGGCCTCCTCGCAGGAAGCTGACACTTCGCAGGATCCCTGGGAGTGCGCTGCAAAAGGCAATTCCATCAAAGCACCTGCTGGAGAGAGTGAGAGATGGTTAGTGGATGCCTCGGGAAGGGGCTATTTGCCCACTTGGGAGGGGGAGAGCCCTTCTAAACTGGGCATATAGTGCCATAGAGTCCCCCTTCCAAAATGGCCCTTTTCTCCAAGTGAACTGATCTGTCGCCTGGAAATCGAATCCTAGGAGACCTCCAGCCACCCCCTGGAGGTTACAACCAGAGAGAACCATGGAAGAAGATTACACAACAAACAAAAATACTGTGGAGAATAATGAAAACAAGCAGGCAATATATGTGTGTGTGTGTGAGAGAGAGAGAAAATGAAAATGCATTAACAATAATAAAGTCACAACTTTTCAGCATTCAGAGACAATGTCAACATTCAAAGGGCATATTGCATGTAGAAGTCCAAATCCACATCAAAGCAAGCCATAACAATCCACATGAAATAAAGCTGTCTGTAGAAATGAAGTGTGTGTGTGTGTAATATTGCTCCAGCTCCAGCTGAACTCTCTGGATTTGTGAATATGAGGTTCCTGTATTCTCTTCTGAAGCAACGTTTTGCGAAACGGTTTCCAAGTCGACATTAGATTCGTTAGGAAGAAAGGAAGAAAGAACATTCATATCTCACTGATAAGAATCACATACACAAGTGCTTCATTTCTACAAACAACTTTATTTCATGTTGACTGTTATGACTTGCTTTGATATGGATTTGGACTTTTACATGCAATATGCACTTTGAATGTCGACATTGTCTCTGAATGCTGAAAAGTTGTGACTTTATTATTCACACACACACATATATATTACTTACTTGTTTATCACCTTCAACTGTGGATGCCCAATTACATCCAGCTGCTGATATTTGGGACTGGGTCTCCTCCCCACAAGTTATAGTCATTTGATTTAATCATACCCAGTGTTCCCTCTAAGCTGAGTTAGTGTGAGCTAGCTCACAGTTTTTTAGCCTCTGGCTCACGCATTTTTGTCTCAGCTCAGGAAGGATAGCTCCAGAGCAAACTAATTTATGCAGTAGCCAAATCACTTCATCACAACTTTAATGCCAGTAGCTCACAAAGTAGAATTTTGACTCACAAGACTCCACAGCTTAGAGGGAACATTGACACCCCCCCCCCAATTATGAACCCTGTGGGAAAAAAGACACAGAAGCCCCTTGGGGGAAAGAAGACCCCAGTTTAAGAGGACAATAACATTTCTGCTATTCCCGCCCACCAAACATGTGCTAGGTGCTGTACAGAGGTGCCCCTCCACTAACCTGTCAGCGAACAAAGCAAGCATTCAATTGAACCTCCCAAGACAACCAGGATGGTTCCTGGAGAGAGAGAGAGAAGGTGGTATTAATTAATACCTCTGCTAAGCGGAATGGCCTTTTTGTGCATTTAAAGGGACAGGGTACCTTTTTATTACAATAGAAATGCCGGCCTCCAGGTGGGTGGTGGGGATCCCCCAGAATTACAGCTCATCTCCAGACAACAGAGATCAGTTCCCCTTGGGGAAATGGGTGCTTTGGAGGGTGAACTCTACGGCATTGTATCCCACTGAGACCCCTATCCTCCCCAAGCTCCATTCCCAAAATCTCCAGGAGTTTCCCAACCTTGGTCTGTTAACCCCACCACCCCATTCCCCTGCCAGTGGGCGGGGGGGGGACCTGGCAACCCCAATTGTAAAACAAAACCCAGATGACCATTTAAAACACAAACCAACCCACACCTTTGTGAGCATCCCAAAGTGGCTTTTAGGGAGGAGAGACCTGGTTTTCTGAGCTCATCGGCATGGGACATGCTTGGTTGTAAGTGTCACTGAATTTACTTCCTAGGAATAGGGTCACCAGTTCTGAGTTGGGGGGGAAACTGGAGATTTTGGGGGTGGAGCCCGAGGAGGGAAGGTTTTGGGGAGGGAAGAGGCTTCAATGGAGTATAGTGCTGTACAGTCTACCTTCCAAAATGTCCATTTTCTCCAGGGGAACTGATACCTGGAGATCAGTAGTAATCGTGGGAGATTACTACTCAGGATTACCTATCAGAATGCCGGACCCTAAGCAGCCAGCTAAGGGACAGGGGTTATCCTGTTGGCATCATTAAAAAAAAGCAAAGGAAAGAGCAGATCATATCAAAAGGGGTGGGTTCAAACAGAGAGCAAACGTATAAAATTCGCCATGAAATTTAATCATTTTTCTCACCGTATTACATCTATCATTAATAAGCACTGGCCAATAGTCCAGCATATTACAGGTTGTGCAGAAAAAAAACCCTATAGGATTTAAAAGGGGATTGAATATACGTGACCGCATTATTAGAGCAGATATTGATAGACAACAGTGGGACTTACATTCAACTAGGGATCATTTTAAATGTAATAACTGCTCCATTTGTTATTTAAGTTTGGAACTTCGTGAGTTTGCCCACCCACTATTGAAACCACCATACCAACTGAGACATATCTCTAACTGTAATAGTAAGAATTGTATTTATGTCTTAACATGTGTATGTACATTTTTTAACGTGGGCAAAACCAGTTGACCAATCAAAATTAGAATTATGGAACACCGCTCCAGAATTAAAAACCAAATTAGGGAAGCTCCACTTGTGGAACACTGGCTACAGAAACAGCACTCTCTGGATGATTTACGCTTTTTTGTTATTTATAAATATCAAGCTGTTAAATACCGACATGTGGCTATTGAGAGACTATTGGCACAAAGAGAATGGATACGATGGTCCCAAATGGATTGAATCAAGAAATGGACCTCTCATGTTTCATTGGATAGTGCTATACCAGTGCTATGACAGTCTGCATTGGGACATTATTGTGAGATGGACATGGAGTCTTTAAAACAAATGCCATGGCTGCTCCAAATCATAGGCTCTTAATGAGGAGGAGGCCCCAAAGAATTTTTTTTAATTTAACCATATTGGTACTATGTAGAAGAAGAAGAGATTGGATTTATACCCCACCCTTCACTACCCAAAGGCGTCTCAGAGTGGCTTACAAACTCCTTTCCCTTGCCCTCCCCACAACAGACACCCTGTGAGGTAGGTGGGGCTGAGAGAACTCTGAGAGAGACTGCTCTTTTTTCAAGGACAGCTGTGCCAGAATTATGGCTTGCCCAAGGTCATCCAGCCAGGTGCAAGTGGAGGAGTGGGGAATCAAACCCGGTTCTCCCAGATTAGAGTCCGTGCACTTAACCACTACACCAAACTGGTATTGGGATATTGTTGTAAAAAAAGTATGGATACTTTAAAACTTTGTTAGAACAATTATGATTGCTCCTAATGGCAGGATTTTAATGAGGCAGAAGCCCCAAAGGAATGTTTTGTTTGGTTTTTTGCTTAAACCACACCAGTCTTATGACTGTCTATAGTGTTGCTAAATAAGCATGGGCACTTTAAAACATTTCTAGAAGGGTTATGGCTGCTCTAAACTGCAGGATTTTAATATGAGTAGAGCCCCAAGAGAATGTTTATTTTATGAATGGTGTTTTGGAACAAGGATGATAAAACACGCGGGCACTTTAAGGAAAGGTGTTCTTGACACAGCTGCTCCTGATTGTGAGGCTTGGAACAAAAGAAATAGACAGAGCAAAACCCCAAATTTGTGACTACCTGATAGAACTTGAAAGATATGCTGTCTTAGATAGGTTATTATGTTTGCTGCAAGGTGTGAGCGAGCTCTTTTCACAATTTTAATAATTATAAATAAGGTGGAATGGAATTGTATTGATGTATTAATATTTTTGTTTATTTCAGTTCTGAAGGGGCCCTAGACAATGCTGCTATCTTAAGAGCTTTTGGGCTCACAAAGAAAAATTATTGCACCTTATCTCCTTTATATAAACATCACGGTCCTTGAAAAAGATTCATTCGAAATGGGTAAATTACTAGAGTCCCATGGGACTAGTGATAGTGTTACTGACAAGGTGCTGTCTGAATGTAAGCCTGCACTCGACGTATTGTTTGGGTGAAACATATTTTTCTCTATGCATTGTTTGGGTGAAATATATTTTTGATAATATTTGATACCAATATTTAGAAAACAGTACTTAAAAAAAGAAAAAGAATAAAGCATAAAATTGTTTTACCATAAACATATATTTATTGTACACAGTGATGTATATTTTTGTATGTCTTCCTAACACTTCGACCCTCAGTTTTTGTATTTAACCCCTGGAAGTTGGCAACTCTACCTAGGAAGCATGTTTTCTAGGCAAACTTAATAAATAAGCCCCACTGCTCTGAGGGACTTACTTCTGAGTAAACACAGCCAGGCAGAATGGAATTTCTTCATCTTTGGCAGCCTGATCTAGGATTGCCAACTTCAGCTTGGGAAATTCCTGGGGATTTGGGGGATGCTGTCTGGGGAGAGAGCTCAGTGGACAGGTGAGGCTGTAGAGTATACTTTCTAAAGCTGCCATGTCCTCCAAGGAAACTGATCTCTGGGCTCCATCTGGAGGTTGGCAACTCTAGCCCAGGTCATATGCATGTTTTAAGTCCTGCTGATCTCAAACAGGGCTTCCTCCCTTGTAAGTGTGGATTAGAATTGTAAACCCATTCCAGTGTTCAACAGTACTGACCCCTAAATTAGGGTACCAGGACCGTTGCTATCATTACAAAGAAGTTCTCCTGTTTCAAATGTCAGTGTGGTATCTATATGTTCAGCTATTCTTTATGTTGGGGGGGGGGGGGAATTAATCCCTGCAGGTAGAAAACAGAGAACTGGGTTTTCTCCATGACAGATTAGTTTTCTATATGCAGAGGGGGTGCTTGGTCAGTTTCAGAGGCTTGATCCGAAGCAAAGTGCCCTGCACATTCCTTGGTGTGTCGAGTTCTGTGTAGCCTAGCTGGGAGGATCCCGTGAAGAGGCACGTATCTGCTCTACCAATAGCTTATGTCTCTCCAGAATCATCTTTGGAAAGTTCCTGCCTCCTAGGCCGAATGTGAAGGACATAGACCTTGGGGGGGACAGTGTTACCACTTTGCGTATGCTCAGGGCACTCAGTTGATTATCATTCCTAATGTCCTCCAGCAGAGTCCTGTTTCCTAGATATTTGGTTTTAATTAGTGGATGGGTGAAGATACAGGGTTGTGTCCCTTGGATCAATTAAAGGACAAAACAACAGGGTCAGACCAAAGGTTCATCCAGTCCAGTATGTTGTTTCAAACAGTGGGCAGCTGGGTACTACTGGAAAGCCCAACAAATATGATGTGAAGGCAACAGCAGTCCTCCACTGGTGCCTCCCCCCCAACTGATAGGCTGCCTTTGAACATGGAAGCTCCATTTACCTAAAAGACTATTAATCGTATCTAATGTAGCTATGAAAATAGTTTTTTCTCTCATTCCTTAAGTTTTAATGTTTAGTGAAATGCTTCACAGGAAATACTTGTGCATTTTTCTGTACTATTTTGGAAGGGACAACTGAAAATGTTAAAAAGTTGCCAACTGTTGCACTGGCGGTACACCTGGGCACTTCAGAGCAGCCTGAGACAGGGGAAATTTAGCAGCTGACTCTTTTCCTGGTAAGGAAGCAAGGCAGTCTTGAAAGCTAACGACTGTGTATTAACGGCAGAGGAGCACAGGCCACTGGAAAAGGTGGCAGCTTGCCCCTATAATCGTGATATGCCCCAAATACAACTGCAAGATATACATGCACACGTTATATATCACAAGCAGGCAGCAGAGGGAGCCACAAGCCTCCTAGGTGCTGGAACAGTAAAAGAAGGCCGCTTGTGAAGGTTGTGAGTATAGTAGCAGCAGATGTTAATGTTGCTGATTTTTTTAGCATTTTCTGCAAAAGAGGGAGAGATTCAGACTTTACATTGTTGTTGCAGGAAAACCAAATTTCTCTCTCTCTTTTTTTGGGGGGGATGCACAATGCATCCAATCCTAAAAGAAATCAACCCTGGAAGGCCAGATACTGAAGCTGAAGCTCAAATACTTTGGCCACCCAATGAGAAGGGAGCACTCATTGGAGAAGACCCTGCTGCTGGGAAAGACTGAAGGTCAAAGAAGACGGGGACGGCAGAGGATGAGATGGTTAGACAATGTTATTAATGCAAAGAACATGAAGTTAAGCAAACTTCAGAGCATGATAGAAGACAGGAGGGCCTGGCGTGATGTGGTCCATGGGGTCGCGAAGAGTTGGACCCGACTGTGCGACTGAACAACAACAATGCATCCAAAAAGGAATCTGGTTTGGGGATTATGGTTAAACCATTGCGCTGTCACTATACAGCACATTTCTTTGGCTTGGCCTGGCCTATGCAGGGTTCTTCATGTAGCAAGTTGTGTGTGTGTGTGTGCACGCGTGCATGTCGTGTGTGTGTAAAAACCTGTTTCTCGTACCCAGGATTATTTCCAGACTTTCCTCCCCAATAAAACATCCACACTCTGATGAGCCTCCCTTCTAGCGTCTGTGAAGTCACTGCAGCCCAACCAATGCATCCAAGCCCATGGTGAACAAGCAGCACTAGGAGAGTTACTGAGATTTCTAACTTTGTGGTCAGAAAATATTTAGGGGGGGGGGAAGCAAGCCCTGGGGGCGTGACCGCATCACTGAGCGAGTGCCACACAGCTGTTGCATTGATCTGGCGTCAGCTAAAAAAAAAGGGGATATGTACATGTCTGCACACATAATAGAACAGCTGCAACACAAACAGAAAATAATAGGTCCTGTTCGGGGTTGCCAGCTCTGGATCGGGAAATACCTGGAGCTCCTGGAGGCGGAGCCTGGGGAGGGCGGAGTTTGGGGAAGGACCTCAGCGGGGCATAATGCCGGAAAGTCCACCCTCCAAAGCAGCTGTTTTCTCCAGAACTGATCTTGACCATCCGGAGATTCAGTGGGAGATCTCCAGGCACTACCTGGCAACACTAGCCCTGTTCCAGAAGGTGGCAGCAGCAAGATCCAGCAAGGACATGGGGGGAAGTGCCTGTTTGTTGTGTGGACGCAGTGTTCCCTCTAAGCTGAGTTAGTGTGAGCTAGCTCACAGTTTTCTAGCCTCTGGCTCACACATTTTTGTCTTAGCTCAGGAAGAACAGCTCCAGAGCAAACTAATTTATACAGTTGCCAAATCGCTCGCTCACAGTTTTAATGCCAGCCACTCACAAAGTAGAATTTTCGCTCACAAGACTCCACAGCTTAGAGGGAACATTGGAGCCATTCACTTGGTGTGCTTCCTGGGGTCTGATCCCTACGCAAACAGCAGTGAAGCAGCAAGAAGCCTGTTTCTCTCAACTGTGCCATTTCAGAGAGTGGGAAGCGGGAAGGGCGGCCATCCCATAATTGAATACTCCTGGCTGAGTGCAAAACATCCTCGCATAAGAGCATGGCAGGGAGGTGGCCAACCCCAACCCTTTCATCCTGCCAATCCAGCTTTCTGAGGATAACTCAACTGTGCCATTTCAGACAGTGGGAAGAGGAAGCGGGAAGGGCGGCCATCCCGTAATTGAATACTCCTGGCTGAGTGCAAAACATTCTCGCGTAAGAGCGTGGCAGGGAGGTGGCCAACCCCAACCCTTTCATCCTGCCAATCCAGCTTTCTGAGGATACATTTGTCGCACGGAACAGGGTGTCAGCTGACGTCCAAAGTGCATACGTTGAGATGCAAATTTACCCCCTCCTTTGCCGTTCGCGTGAACCATACCCTGGCTGACAGCCACACTAATGTCTGGATGATGCAGTTGTCCGAACTCTGCAATCTGAATTGAGCCAAACCCGGTGTCTGGCCTGGCCTGGCCTGGCCTGACCTGGGGCCGGATACTGCCCCCCAGCGGGGTTCTCATGCAGATACGTGCCTCTTCACGGGATCCTCCCAGCTAGGCTACACAGAACTCACCCAGGAGTACAGGAAGGAAGGGAGGCAGCTGATGCCCAGAAAGGCCTTGGTCGAGCATTGCCCATTTTCCCCGCACGGGTAGGCCTCGGGAGGGGCTTCCTCTCAGAATGGTTATTTTCCACCCCTGCCTCCGTTTCATCACATAAAATGAAAACAATCCCACATGTTTTCTCCTGGCAGAGAACAGAGAGGGTGTAGGTGGATCAAAAACGATGCAAGTTGGGTATGTGCTGCCCCAGCCAGCGTTAACTGTAGTTTAGTAAAACTGCTGTGTATCTTTAGCGCCGGACAGGATAGGGTACATTGGGCTTAGGGTTACCCCCCTACAGGTGGGACCTGGAGATCTCCCAGAATTACAAGTGATCACCAGACAATGGAGATTTGTTCACCTGGAGAAAATGGCTACCTTGGAGGGTGAACTGTATGGCGTTATCTATATATCTAATAGCCAAGTTGCCCCCTTGGAGGGTGAATTGTATGGCGTTATTTTTGTAAAATTACTTCATTCATACGCCGCCTTTCTCTCCACTAAGGACCCAAAGCAGCTTGTATCGTTCTCCTCTCCTCCACTTTATCCTCACAACAATCTTGTAAGGTAGGTTAGGCTGAGAGAGTACTTGTTAAGAGAAACGTAGTTCATTATTAGAATGCTGAATAAGGATCCAGTATCCTCACATATAGTTTAGATTACTGAGCACGAGACAGTTAATGTTCTTAACAGGTTTTCTATGTGTTTCTGTCCCTTCTCTCACCCTTGCCCAAAAGTCTATTAACACCCCTGAACTTTTAGGCAACCATTTTCATGGTCACAGTGTGAGGACTCCCTTATCTCTCTTCTATGTTGTAGAAGGATTGTTTTCCTTTTTTGCCCTTCCCAGGAATTTGAAATGTTCTGTAAACAGGGGTTAGGAGTGAGTTATGTCTAGGGAATGGGATTTAGTCACAGAAGCCTGTCTTTTTGTATTTTCCTATAAATGACGGACTCCATGTCTGTTCAGCATACCAGTTTGTCGGTGAACGGGCTGGTATCAGAATGAATTCATTCTTAAATAAAACTACCTACTTTGCAAGCAGAAAGCCCTGGAAGTCACAGAAGCCTGCCTTTACCTTTACCTTTATAAATGACGGACTCCATGTCTGTTCAGCATACCAGTTTGTCAGTGAACGGGCTGGTATCAGAATGAATTCATTCTTAAATAAAACTACCTACTTTGCAAGCAGAAAGCCCTGGAAGTGAGTCTTTTCTCTCTCTCCCAGATAGACCTTGGTAATTTGCATTTAGTTCAAGTATGGCTGTGTAAGGGATGAGGGCTGAAAGAGCCTATAATTTGCTAAGCCCCTATGATTGGAAGGGGGCCATGAGTTTGACAGGATCCATCCTTGGAGGAGGACAGTAGCCTGGTGGGCGTAATTGCCAGCAGCTGCACGGCTTGGTTATCTCAAGGGAGTGGCAGTAGCCCAGGTGGTTAGATGCTGATTAACCTTTCAGGAGGCACCAGAGTATCCTTGGACTTCGAGTTGATAAGCTGCCTCTGGAGATGGAACTGGATTCTGTTCTATGGTGATTTAGTACTGAACTGTCTAGGAGGACTTGCCATATAAGAAGCTGCAGCTTCCCTTTTTAGAATTGCCAACCTACCTTCGCATTCAAATGTTTTACTGCCAACTGCTCAGAGGCTGGATGATTTCTGCACTGCATACATCCTGAGTGTTTGAATGTTTTTATTCAATTAAATGAAATAAGTCCTTTAAAGATATTTGCTGGGTGCTGAGAGTTATCTGTCTGCTGGCTAGCTACAAACTTATCTACTGAAGCGAACCCCAAGGTCGGTTGGACCTGACAGACTGGCCAGCAAGCCTCCAGGATGGGGATCTGAACCTGAATCTCCTAAGATCCTAGGCTGACGTTCCAGCCATTACACCACCCTGGCTTATGCCCTGCAGCGGGTCCCGTCCCTCCTTCCCCAGGCTCCACCCCCAAAATCTCCAGTTATTTCCCAGCCAGGAGTTGGCAACCCTGGCTGCACAGCAGCACAGAGCATAGAGGACACACTGCTGAAGAGTCCAACCCCAAGTCCTGCTGAGAGACAGACACGCTCTGGGACTTCCATGCTGAGAAGTTGATTCCTAGGAACGGAATTACGTGTTCTGCACGTGGAACTCTTAGAGCACATCTATCGACAGGACCTGGGATGAGTGTCTCAGGTCGTCTGGCCCAGAGATGTTTTCGTTTGCTGGCATTGTGGATCTGGGGCATGCAGGTCCCTGGATCCCAACCAGCTTCCTTGGGTGCCGCCAGGTCCTTTCCCACGGCGGTTGGTCACATCTTTCCCTCAAAGGCCAATGCTGTCTGCCGGAGGTTGTCGAGCACTGTGAGAAGAGAGTCCCTAACAATTGCGAACTGTCACGAAGAGCAGCCTCCGCTCCCCTCCCAAGGATTTTGTGAAGATAAAGGCGCTTCTTTTTTTGGTTGCAGATCACGCCTCTGCAGCAGCTGCCAACAGTTTCCCTCTCAGGTCCCTCACTGGTTTACTTTTGCAGTTCAGAAGTCCGAAGGAGAAGCAGGCTTCTAATCCACTCAACGCCCTCGTCACAGAAACCACTAGAGGCCTTGAGCAATTTACCTCAAGTGGGGTTTTAAAAAAATATTTTGAAAGCCATGAAGGAAAAAAGGATGGGCCCAAACTCTCGGAAGTGGGGTAGGAAATGACACAGACCCTCCCTCTGTGGCCTCACTTTCTCACACACCAAACAGGAATACCTCACAAGGGTGTTGTGAAGTGCTTTTGGATTTGTTTAAAAACAACTTCACATATGATCGTGTATGAAGGCTAGGGTTGTCAGCCTCCAGGTGGGACTGGAGAAGTCCAGGAATTAAAATTGATCTTCAGGCTACATAATTTATTTAATAAATTTATTCCACTTCTCTTGAAGAAAATGGCTGTTTTGGAAGGTGGACTGTATGGCATTATACCCTACCGAGGTCCCTCCCGCTCTCTAAACCCCACTCTCCCCCCAAAATCCCACTCTCAGATCTCCAGGTATTTCCCTTCAGGAGTTGGTAACCCCAATGAAAGTGCTCTGTCTGTTTCTCCCCCCTTCCTCAACTTAGGCCAAAGCATCCCATCTGGAATGCAGTGCATGAAGGCTGCATCAGCAGGATCATGTCTTCCCTGATGTGACAAATGTCTCTGGCCAATAACTGCCATTTTGATCAGAGAATTTTCCCCCAACAGAATTTCGTCTCACAAAGCGCCAAACTAGACATGACACTGAAGTGTTTTTAAAACTCCCAGTGGCTGTTTTAAGGCAAAAGCAGTAGGGTCGGAGTGGAGAGAGAGTACGGTGGGTTTAACCCTTTTCATACCCATCGTTCCCTTCCAGCCCAAACTGTCCTTCCCTCACCAGGGATCCAGATATGTGGTTACAATCAGTGTTCCCTCTAAGCTGACTTAGTGTGAGCTAGCTCACCGTTTTTTAGCCTCTGGCTCACACATTTTTGTCTTAGCTCAGGAAGGATGGATTCAGAGCAAACTAATTTATGCAGCAGCCAAACCACCTGCTCACAACTTCAATCCCAGTAGCTCACAAAGTACAATTTTTGCTCACAGGACTCCATAGCTTAGAGGGAGCATTGGTTACAATCAAGTTTTTATTTTTTTGGGGGGGTGGGAGTTTGGCGGTGTTGCTTGGAGCCCAAAAGCACCATGTGGGGAATGG
>NW_015172070.1:298296-314836 GCF_001447785.1 Gekko japonicus
GGGGTGGAGCCTGAGGTGGGTAGAGTTTGGGGAGGGGAGGGGCTTCAGCGGGCTATAATGCAATACAATCTACCTTCCAAAATGGCCATTTTCTCCGGGTTAACCGACTGCTGTTACCCGGAGGTCTATTGTAACCCCAGGAGATCTCCAGCCACCACCTGGAAGCTGGTAACCCTACTAGTAGCCACTGCTAGTCCTTTACTCTTCCATGAATCCATGGGCTAAGCTACATCTGACTGCTACCTCTGAAACAGCCATGAGGGGGTACAGCCATTTTGGCACTCGATGAGGTATGGCGGGGGAGACAAGAGTGCTTCAGGCTACCGCACTGCAGGCAGGACTGGGCCCTTGCAGCATTTTTTTAAATTGACTTTAAAATGGCGGTGGCATCCTCTTGGCAGGACACCATCGTGTCTGGCTTGGTCCTGTCTAACCCCCTCTCTGTTCACAACCATCACCACCATCCACTGGCAGCAAATTCCACTATGCAATTACTTGTTGAGTAATTCCTTTTGTCTGTCCAACATCTACGGCCCATCAACTTCACTGGGTACCCCCAGTTCTAGTATTACGGGGGAAAGCTCTTGAGCCATTTCCTCCACCCTACTCATAATTGTGTAAACCTCTCTGATGTGTCCCGTCCCACCAGCTTTTCCCCTGAACTGAAAACTCCCAGACTCTTTAGCCTTTCCTCAGCGGGGAGGTTTTTCTCAGGTTCAGCCTTGCTGGCATTTCTAGGTCTGGACTAGCCACTGTCAAAACTAGTCTCCAAACTTGTAGGATGCTGTTAAACCGGGGTTCCAGCAATGGCTGAACAGTTTGCAACTTTTTGAATTCCTTGGGCCTTATGCTTCAAAAGCCCTACCCTAAATTAACCTCCATCTATATGAATTCCAATTTAGGCATATTCCGTCTTGCATTTTAAAAATACAACAGTAGATTCTGGGTTGTATCTTAAGACAAAATTTCTTCTGCTTCTTTTGAGGGAAGGGGAGGCTAAACATCAAGCCTGACAGAGAGATCTAGAGAAACTGAAAACTCACACACTGTTTTGTAATGCACTTGGTTTTGTGATATTTTGGTTGTTCCTATGAAAAAGGCATCACACACATTTTGTTCTTAACATTTCTGCAACTCGTTAACATGATGACAGCTGCAGGCCATTTTCATGTGCAGATTAAATGGGCTTGGGGTGATTCCCCCCACCTTCCCTGCATTCTCCCTCCTTGTGTGAATCTGGACCTTGAATTAAAAGGCTTTGGGAAGACTTGCAAAGAGCTGCTCTCAGCCTTGTCGGAACTGTATTCACAAGGGAGGTCTCCCAGGCTTTCACTGTGGCACTTGTAAAAAGGCTACGGTGCTAGAAAGACATAGCTGTTTCTCCAGAAGCAAAAGATCCGGCCAGATGGGAAGAATCTTCCCGATATTTACCTTTAGAAACAGCAGATCTGCAGGATCAGACCGCAGTTGCCATGTAATCCACCACCTGGCTTCTCACAGTGGCCAAACAGAAGCCACAATGGAAAGCCCACAATAAGGGAATGGAACGAAATCAATCTTGCCTACTGTCCCCCCCCCCCTTTATGATTTGGAAGGTAACACTGTCTCCGAACATGGAGGTCACTGACGGGCCTCGCCTCCTCTTTGAATTTGTCTAACCCTCTTATGAAGCCGCTCATGGCCATCACCAACATCCCGGGGCAGTGAGTTCCACAAGTGAATTATGCAGCGAGTGAAGAGCGACTTCCTTTTGTCTGCCCTGAATCTATTGCCCGTCATCTTCAGTGGATGCTCCTTATGTTAATTTTGCGAAAGGAAAAAATTCTCCCTGACTACTTTCTCCATCCCGTGCATAATGTTACTACCTTCTTTCATCTCCCTCCCGCACCACACTGTCAACTTGTTTTTAAGAAGGGAAGCCCCAAACCTTTTCGCCTTTCATCTTAGACAGGCATCCCAACCACAGGATCATTTTGGGTTTCCCTAATAGGATAAAGTGGTCGATGGGGTTGGGGCTGGGGAGAGGGTTGAAACTGGGCAGACAGCCACCGGCATCTCCGACCTGGCCCTGGGAACGCCACCCCTCCTGCAAATCACTTGGCAAATGGCATGTGCTTGAGATAGAGACTCTCCCTTCTCTCAAAGTCACACTCGTGCTGACTGATAAGGCAGACAGTCCAAGGGCAGAGGGGAAGGGTCTCACAGCAGTTGCGTCACGCATAAAGTTGACAAGGGTCAAAATTCCAGACCCGTGGCCCCTTTACACAGCACAGTTTGATGGGGGGACTGGCCAGGGGCTTGCTCCCTTCCGAGCTCTATGTTCTTCCAGATGGTGGTTGTCCCAGGACGGCTTCCCCCTGCCCCCAAAGGAGGCTCCAGAGGCTCCCAATCCCTTCAGAGCACCCTGCTGGGCTGACAGTGTTTGCCCACGTCCCGCAGCTGCAAGTCCTCCCGTGGCGACCAGGGCCGGGCGTAGCTGCTGCGCTGCAGCAGGATGCGGTTGAGGGTGTGCTCGTAGTTGACGTGTTGGCGGGCCATCAGGACGTACTCACGCCGCTCCACCAGCAGGGGGCAGTCGCAGGTGTTGGAGACCCAGACAAATTCCCGGCGCCCAATAACGAAGCGGTTGCGGTAGGTGTGCAAAACCTGGACGTCGTAGCGGGTCTCCAGGCCAATGTAGTGCTTGGCCAGGATTTGCGCGCGGAATACTGTCGAGGGGAGGAGAAAAGAGAGAGTTTGAAAAGTGGGGAAGGGCTGCTAAGCCTCCCTCCTCAGGGAGAATTTCAGCAGTGGCGCCTTCTCCCTCAGTCATTTCACACCCACTGGGGCTGCAATTCAATTTGTGTGGCTTTTAAAAATTAGATTAATTTATACTCCGCTTTTCTCCCCATTGGGGACTCAAAGCTGCTTACGATAGGATTCTCCTCTCCTCCAGTTTTGCATCGCAACAACCCTGTGGGGTATGTTATGCTGGAGGAGAGAGTGAATGGCCCAAGGTCACCCAAAGAGTTTCCATGGCAGGGCGAGGATTAGCACACGGGTTTCCCAGACCCTAGTCTGAGGCACCCAAACCACCACACCATGTTGACTGTGTCACAGTCTTCTCTGCACTCTGACCTGAGGATTTGTTGCCTTCCAGATGTTGGAAAGTCCCTGACAGAGGTGGGGCTCCCCTCAAACTAGATGTTTCAGCCCGAGTTGGATGTGGTTTACCCCGACTGGATTCTGATCGCCTCGCAGTCAAACGTGAGCTGCAGGAAACAAAGTTCCCAAGTGTGCTGGACCCCGATTTGGATCGGGACTGGTGTATAGCGGCGATTCCATCAGCGTTCCATCCTGTGCCATTTTCCTGACTCAAAAAGGCTTCGGGGGTGCTATTTTCTGGGGCTGCAATTCAATTTGTGTGGCTTTTAAAAATTAGATTAATTTATACTCCGCTTTTCTCCCCATTGGGGACTCAAAGCTGCTTACGATAGGATTCTCCTCTCCTCCAGTTTTGCATCGCAACAACCCTGTGGGGTATGTTATGCTGGAGGAGAGAGTGAATGGCCCAAGGTCACCCAAAGAGTTTCCATGGCAGGGCGAGGATTAGCACACGGGTTTCCCAGACCCTAGTCTGAGGCACCCAAACCACCACACCATGTTGACTGTGTCACAGTCTTCTCTGCACTCTGACCTGAGGATTTGTTGCCTTCCAGATGTTGGAAAGTCCCTGACAGAGGTGGGGCTCACCTCAAACTAGATGTTTCAGCCCGAGTTGGATGTGGTTTACCCCGATTGGATTCTGATCGCCTCGCAGTCAAACGTGAGCTGCAGGAAACAAAGTTCCCAAGTGTGCTGGACCCCGATTTGGATCGGGACTGGTGTATAGCGGCGATTCCATCAGCGTTCCATCCTGTGCCATTTTCCTGACTCAAAAAGCTATTAATGTGGCTATTTTCCACATTGTGGGACTGCACGTGCTAAAACCACTTGTCTAGTTTGAGCCTACACCCAACAGGCTCACCCCAATAATGTAGCATCAGAGGAACATCGGTGAAGCTGCCTTGCATTGAATCTACCCATATCTCCCCTGACTAGTCGTGGTGCTCTGAGGTCTCCAAAGATCCTTGCCAGTTGCCACCCTTTGCTCCCTAAGATCCTGTAAACTGGGTGTTGAACCAGGGACCCTGGGCACGTGAAGCATGCACTCAGCCCCTGAGCTACAGCTGAAAGCAGAAAAGCATTCCTGTTGTTACGCTCATGACTATAACAAAGCAGCCCTACGCAGAGCCAGATCCTTGGCCTATCCGCCTCGGCACTGCCTGATGACTGGCCGGGCCTTTCCAAAGTCTCAGGCGGAAGATCCTGTAAACTGGGTGTTGAACCAGGGACCCTGGGCACGTGAAGCATGCACTCAGCCCCTGAGCTACAGCTGAAAGCAGAAAAGCATTCCTGTTGTTACGCTCATGACTATAACAAAGCAGCCCTACGCAGAGCCAGATCCTTGGCCTATCCGCCTCAGCACTGCCTGATGACTGGCCGGGCCTTTCCAAAGTCTCAGGCGGAAGAACGACTTCCCAATACCTGCCATCTGGGAGTCACATAATTAATCAAACTGTTTCTGGGTCCAACCCGGGTCCTGTCAAACCACACGTGTGCCGACAGTTCCGAGTTCTGAAGTCCCAGCAAATTTTCAAACACTTCTCAGGCATGTGGGGGAGGATTCAGATCAGGCGATTGGGCTTCAGGGTCTCCCACCATCACATTTTCCCAAACTGGAGAGCTACCATTTGGCCCACTGGGAAACTTACATGTAGTCTGTCAGCCCATGTAAGTGTTCCCCCAAAAGGCAAGGGATGTTTCAGGCTAAGGGGAAAAAAGCATGGTGGAGGGTGGAGTGAATTAAGACCCTTCTCCTGTCGTGCCACAGTCCCAACCTGATTTGGTCCCACCCACAGCTGAGAATTACATTTTAAAAATTGCCGGGAGCAACACATCAGCTTCTCTGGATCCGCCCTGGGTCCTGTCAATTGTGTAACGTGTCATTAGCCCCCCCCCCCCCTTCTTGCTGATGCCAGGGATTTTCCGCACACAACAGCCTTGAGCTATCCATTCTGCCATCCCCTCTGTGATGTGAGAAGATGCCTCTCCCCAAACCCTTCCTGTAATCAGGCAGGTGAGTTCCAAAAGGGTAGTGAGGCCATTTCTCTGTTGAGGGGGTCAGGGTCTCATCCCCTGCCCCATCCCTGAAGAGAAGTAATACGTACCAAAATCACTCTGGCAGTAATGCTGAATGCGCTGGGATTTCCCTTTTGGTGTTTCACAACGTCTGCATCTCCCTGCAGGACAAGAAAGACAAAGCGCTTTCTGTGCAGTACTGGTGCAGTGATCGGGGGGGGGGGGGGGGGGGGAAAGCCTTCTATTGACTACATGACCCTCTAATTAATACAATCCAAACAATGAACTACACCTCACACAGTCCCCCTCCACCCTGCTCTCACCTTAACCTGTTAACTGTTATTCCTTCTCCTCGCAATTCACAAATTACAGCATACACAGGAGGGTGGGTCTGCGAGATCCCCACCCTTTGTAGCAGTCAGACATGAATTGCACGTGGAGAACAGACTTCAGCCTTCCCACCTGTGCCATTTTCCCTACTTGAAACCAGGGGTTGTTTCCTGCAGGAGGGCACGGGAGCGGAGCCCCGGCAGTAAAGAGCCCAGGGGGCGGGCACATGCAACAAGCCCCCACCCCCTGCTCCCCGCAGCCCTCCGCCAGAGCAAGAAGCAGCCAGGTAAGCTGCAGAGCTCCCCCCCCCAGCCCCCCCGGTCCAAAACAGTCCAGTGGTACCTTTAAGACCAAGTTTTATTCAGGTACAAGCTCTCCCTCCTCTGCGAGGACAGATCTGCGTGTTCCCCCCCCCCAATAGCTAGCAATCCAAAACAGTCCAGTGGAGCCTGAGTGGTGGGTGTTGCCTTCTGACACACTTCCGGTGATGTTACGAGGTGTGGCATATGCAAATGAGTTATGCTAATGAGTTATGCTAATGAGCTCCTGCATCTCTTTTTCTACGAAATGACCCCTGCTTGAAACAGTCTCGGGGGAGGGGGACTTCTTTGTACTCCACGATTTGTTATCAGCTCTCAGAATCCTGGGTCCAGACAGCTACCCTGTTTTCTCACTCCCCATCCTCCACCAGGACCATCTTCTCTCAACTCCTGGTAAGCCACCTCCCCGTCAACCTATCCCTCTCCTCTGACTCTTTCGTCACCCTGTCCAACCATATCCCATCACTTGTCTCATTCTCCAAAAATCCTGCCTTGATCCACCCATGGTATAAAAACGATTAAGCAAATGGAACCTGATTTCTTCCCGAGCGATGCTTTGTTTTGCTGGAGGGACAGGAAGAAATTTGGTTTATAATTCTTTGAGAGGGTGACGTTAGCTTCAAATAATGTGTGGTGCAGAAATGGGGAGGGAGGAATTCTGTAACATCAAAGACCTCCCTGTTGCCAAAAATAAAACTTTTATCTGTTCTTTATTGGTTCTGTGGCAAAACACTGCAGTTCTAACTAATGAAGGGACAATTTGGTGAATTGCCTGTACTTGCACGAGTCAGAAATCTCATTGTGAATTATGGAGTAAAAACTCCAGAGGCTGGGGGGGAAACGAGCCTTCCAAAGTTCTGCTTGACACAGCAGGCAAAGAAATGCGCCTCCAGATGTTTGGGCTGACATAATGCTAAAACCGATTGGCAGACACTGTTTTTCACTTTTGCCTTTTGGTCAGCCTGATTTACGAGTGATCAGAAAAAGGAAGCTGATAGTAACACAAGACGTGAATACATGAAGCTGCCTTGTAGTGAATCAGACCCTTGGCAGACGTTCTCCAGGGTCTGAGGCAGAGGTCTTTCATATCACCTACTGCCTGGTCTTTTTTAACTGGAGATGCCAGGGACTGAACCTGGGACCTTCTGCATGCCAAGCAGATGCTCTACTACTGAGCCACAGCCCCACCTGTGACGCCTTGTCTCGTCTACCAGCATCCGCAGAGCCCTACGGATCTGACTTGTCAGTCTGGAGATTTAAAGCTGAAGGAGTGAAACTGACTATCAACAGAGTCAATGAATACTTGGAGTGCTTTCTGAATGCGGAATTCCATCACACTGTCTTTTAGAATGTTTGTGGCAAATCTCAGGGCCTATTCACCTATGACGAAGTTCTTATGTCCCCCATGTCTCTACCCCCATCCTGCTGACCAGAGTCTCACACTCACAACTTGTTTGCTAGGTCCATGTGGACCTGATTTGGATTGGTCTGGAGCACGCAGGGCAGGGGGGGGGGCATAACCTTTCCTGTCATTTTCCTGAGCGGGGAGCTGCTGTTTGCCCCGTTGGGGGAAATTTAATGTATACTAATGGACTGTGTGTAAGGGTAAAGGTTCCCTTGCTCGAAAGCCAATCAAATCCGACTCTAGGGTTGCGGTGCTCATCTCCGTTTCCAAGCCGAAGAGCCAGCGCTGTCCGAAGACGTTTCCGTGGTCATGTGGCCGGCATGACTAAACACCAAGGCGCACGGAATGCTGTTACCTTCCCACTGAAGTGGTACCTATTTATCTACTTGCAATTTCTTGCTTTCAAACTGCTAGGGCTGCGTGCAAGTTCCCTCAAAAGTGCACACAGTGGATCTCCGGACTGTTTCAGGTGGGGAAAATAGCACAGAGGGAAGCTTAAGCCCCTTCCCTGCACACCATGGTCCTGATTTGAATCTGTCTTTCACGGACCTGGGAAATAATCCTCAAACGCAGAATCCCCAGAGTCCATCAGATTAACAGAAACTTGTGGGGAGATGTGAGGACTTGGTAATACATGAATTGGCTTGAGAAACCTGTCACCTTGACAAAAGAATAACTTTTAGAGAACAGAACAAAAAAGGCTACTGTTAAAATGGAAGTGGATGGCCACAGCTGCCAAATTCATCTTTTTTCCATTTAGACGTGGTTTGTTTTGCCCTAGTGTGATTGTTGCCTGCCGGAATTATCATGCTGTGATGGCATTATTGTTAGGGCTGCGGGCACCAGGTTGGGAAATTCCTGGAGATTTTGAGGGTGGAAGCCTGAGGAAAGTGGGGCTTGGAGAGGGAAGGGACTTCAGCAGGCTATAATTTGGCCTGGGCTGCAAGCACTGCACTGGCTGTCGGTAGCATACCGGGTTCACTTCAAAGTGCTGGTTCTCACCTTTAAAGCCCTGAATGGCCAGGGTCCGGCTTACCTGAAGGACCGTCTCTTCCCGTATGTTCCCTCAAGAGCACTACGATCGGGGAAAAAATGGAAGTGGATGGCCACAGCTGCCAAATTCATCTTTTTTCCATTTATACGTGGTTTGTTTTGCCCTAGTAGTGTGATTGTTGCCTGCCTGAATTATCGTGTTGTGATGGCATTACTGTTAGGGCTGCCAGCACCAGGTTGGGAAATTCCTGGAGATTTTGAGGGTGGAGCCTGAGGAAAGTGGGGTTTGAAGGGACTTCAGCAGGGTATAATGCTACAGAGTCCACCTTCCAAAGTGGCCATTTTCGCAAAGCGAACTGATCACTGTCGCCTGGAGATCGGTTGTAATCCCAGGGGATCTCCAGCCACTACCTGGAAGTTGGTAACCCAAACTATTGTGTTGCAGCTACGGGACTCCACCTCCCCAACGGCTAGATTTGGACAGCTGCTGTTGATAGTTCAACACTGTCTATGTGTGTATCATTTTGATGGTATATTTTTTAATTCAGAGCTTCATTAGAGACAGTTATTTAATTACGAAAGCTGCATACAAATGCTTCCGTTCATCATCCTCGCCATATTAAAATAATAGGCTGGATCTAGCTATAAATAATGTTGTCAGTTATAACGGTGAGGTTTAAAAAAAAAAAAGGGCTGCAAGTCTGACTTGGTTTGATCAGTACATGAAATGCAAGCTCTTGGCTTGGCTTCCAAACAAACCTGAAATCCACATGGCTCATTATCCGATGGAACAACTTGAGAACCTGGTGGCCCAAGGAATGTGCTTCACAGTTAGTTCTCCCTAAGGGCTAATGGGAGAGCAGACAGGCTGTTGGGAAAAAAATACCCTTCTGAAGCCTGTTATGTTTGGGGGCCTGCTATACTTTTTATTTGGGGCAGTATATATCTGATGCTTGCTATACTCTTAAAATCTAGGGCCAAAAATGTACTGGATTAACAGATTTCTATTCATTTCCTTCTCCAATTAAGAATGAAGTTTCCTTTCTATAAAGCCAAATGCGCTTTGCCTGAAACCCCGGATGTCAGCAGACTTCCTGCAATGACTTTGCGGGAGGGATGTGTTTAGATGCTGGCACAGTACACCCGTCTCGGATCTTGGCTCTCCTGTGAACTTGCCAGGTGACCATCAGTCAGCCACTGTGCTTCCAGATTTGTCTCTGCATGAGAGCAATACTGAGCTAGCTTACGAAGCTGCTGTAGATACCATGGGAGGGGAGGGGCCATGCTTCTTAGACAGAGCATTTGCTTGGCACGCAGAATGTCCCAGGTCCCAGTTAAAAGAATCAGGCTGCTGGTGATGTGGAAGACCTCCGCTTGAGACCCTGGAGAGCGGCTGCCACTCAGAGTAACCAGTGTTCACCTTGATGGACCGAGGGTCTGATTCACTATAAGGCCACTTCCTGTGAGTTCAAAGGGGGCTGTTACCCTGGCAAAAGCTGACTGAAAAGTCTGTGAGGAGAAACTGACAAAAGGACAGGCCCGTAGCCAGGATATTTTAATTGGGGGGGGGCTTCAAATAAGTCAGGGGGCACCCTCACACACCTCAAGCAAGCACCATAAATAAAATAAAAAATTGAAAGTTGTGGGGCCTGGGCTGCATGGGAAGTTGTGGGGCCTTGGTGGTAAGTTGTGGGGCCGGTCCCCATGAGACCCCACTGTAGCTATGGGCCTGCAAGAGGAGGAAATTCAGATCTTTGAAGGTCCAGAAAAAGAGACCAACGTGAGAGTCAAAGTTCCCACTTAAGTCTACTCCCAGGAAAGTGTTCCTAGGATGACGCCATAAAGCGTAATTTCACACTGAAGGCTTATTAAAGTGATGTTTGTTTAAAGTGGCTTGTAAAAGAAACACAAACCTGCACCGATTGGGAAGCTCATCCACATTACAAGTATTTTTTCTTCCGCATTGCATCTCATAACAACAATCACACATTCGCATAAATAGTCTCAAGGGCCCTTTAATGTTTCACGCTTAAGTAGGGCTGAAACATTCATCAGCTCAGTTTCAGAGGGGTAGCCAACGTGTAAAAAAAACTAGATTAGAGTCCAGCAGGACCACAGAGACCGATAAGGTTTTCGGCACATAAGCTTCTGAGAGCCATCCGATGTAGTCTTGCACCCTGAAAATCTTGTTGGTCTCCAAAATTCTCCTGGACTCCAATTTAGCAGAAAAAGGAAGTCAGCCAGACTCTACCTAGCTGGTTGGGTGTCCTTGCTGGCGTAGACATGGGTGCCTCTTGCGATGTCTTCTTGGCTGCACCCCCAACCTTTTGAACAGGTGGGGTTGTTGTGGCTTGTGGGAAATGTCGGGGTTCCCCCTCTGGGTTTCCCTCCACTTCCCTGGTCTGTTGCTGGCGCAGGGGGCTAGCGTCGCTCTGGACATGGTGGAACTGCTCCCTCGGCAGCCAGAACTGGTATTCGATGCCAGAGTTGTGCTCCTGGAAGAGAACCTGACAAGAAAGTTTGGGTTGAGACTCTACAGCAGGGGTAGCGCATAAGATACCGGGAGCTTGCTGGCTGCTGTGGAGTAGCTCACGCATCCCCTGGAAGATCTAGGTAAAAAAACGACAAGATCGGCTCTAGGGCTGTTTGTTTTTGTTTTTTTTAAACACTTTAATCTGATAGGAGTTTTCTCTGTGCTGCTTAGGTTTCTGCCGCTCTTCATAGTCCACATTCTGTTTCTAGGATAGAACGAAACTTCTTAACACGGGTCCACCCTGGCCACTGGCGGGGGGAGGGGGGCATAGGGTTGCCAGCTCCAGGTTAGAGAACTCCTGGAGATTTGAGGGGCGGAGCCTGGGGAGGACAGGGACCTCAGTGGGATACAACACCATAGAGCCCACCAGCAATGCTCCCTCTAAGCTCCACAGTGTTATCTACAGCAGGGGTAGCGCATAAGATACCGGGAGCTTGCTGGCTGCTGTGGAGTAGCTCATGCATCCCCTGGAAGATCTAGGTAAAAAAATGACAAGATCAGCTCTAGGGCTGTTTGTTTTTGTTTGTTTTTTAAAACACTTTAATCTGATAGGATTTTTCTCTGTGCTGCTTAGGTTTCTGCCGCTCTTCGTAGTCCACATTCTGTTTCTAGGATAGAACGAAACTTCTTAACACGGGTCCACCCTGGCCACTGGCGGGGGGAGGGGGGCATAGGGTTGCCAGCTCCAGGTTAGAGAACTCCTGGAGATTTGAGGGGCGGAGCCTGGGGAGGACAGGGACCTCAGTGGGATACAACACCATAGAGCCCACCAGCAATGCTCCCTCTAAGATCCACAGTGTTATGAGCAAAAATTCTACCTCATGAGCAAAAAAAACTAGTAGCATTAAAGTTGTGAGCAAGTCTGCATTTGACTATCGCATAAATTAGTTCTTTTAGAGGATTATTTCCATTACCTTGTAAAAATCTCAGAATGAATTCTTTTAAACTATATTTAAACTATATTTTAAGACTAATTTAAAGATTATAAGAGAAAATAGAACCAAGTCAAATTTCATTACATAAAATGTTATCCTCTATGGAGGTAGACCAGGACTCTGGAGAATAGGTCTTCCCGCCCCTTTCCACTATATTGGTAGACCTGGACTCAGTCCGTTGCCCTGCGCTGAGCCTTAGAAAACATACCAGCACTTGGGGGGGGGGGGCCTTTTGCAGTTTCTTTTGGGGGGGCGTTAGTGAAATACGCAAATTTACAAGTAAAATATTACAGAGGTGGAACAATCACTATCAGAACCCTGCCTAACCTAACAAACAGGAAGTTGCTTAAATGTTATCAACCTGCCCAAACTTATTTATTCAAATATTTCAGTATTCAGTATTCAAATATTTCAGTTTTTCTCTGTGACTCAAAGCAACTTACAAATCATACTGAAAAGCATAAGAGGGGTATGCAAAAAACCCCCACAAATCTTTTTCTCCCCTGCTCCATTATAGCCTATGGGGACCATGATAGTCAATGGGCCCCATAGGCCACAATGGAGAAGCAATCGGGGGGGGGGGCTGTTTTTTGAGGTAGAGGCACCAACTTTGCAGCATTGCTGCCATCTTCTGTCCTCAACTCCTCCCCTACGTTTCAAAAATATTGGACTGGGGATCCAATTCTATGGACCCCAGAAGGAAGTGCCCTCATCCTCCATTGTTTCCAATGGAGGGGGAAAATGCTAGTGAGCTGGAAGCTAAAATATCTGAGCAGCCAGCTAAAATTCTGTGCACCAGTGCCCCGTGGAGCAGCTTACAGGGACCACTGAAGTCCACCCTCCAAAGCATCTATTTTCTCCAGGGGAACTGATCTCTGTAGTCTGGAGATAACCTGTAATTCCAGGGGACCCCAGGTCCCACCGGAAGGCTGGCATCCCCAGATGCCATAACATGTGCGGGAGTGTAGCTCAGGACAGTTTTTTCTTTACTGTCATTAAAGAAAAAGTTGCTGGCACTTGCCCTACAGTATTTTTGTTCCCAGGGAAGATATATCGGAATCATTCTAGGAGGGGAAGCATAGTACCCTCAACATCTTAACAGCAGCATATGTAGAGGGAGAGTTGCAGAATAATATGTCCCATTCCACCTGGTTGTGTTGATTGGAATGGACTGGTCTGGGGCTGAGTAAAGGGGAAAAGTCAAAAGTGGGGATGACAGGTGGACCTCTCTACAGGAATGCTGTTCTTTTTATTGTGATCTCTTTTCTGTTTCGATTAACAAAGCTCTGTTGGGCTCCAAAGGAGCAATCTGAAGTGTTGCATTTCGGTAGCAGAGGATGGCTTCATGCTGAGTATTCTAGCAGTGAGGGATGCTCAGTCCCTTTTCACATGGCTCCTCCCCTCCCCTCTTACCATCACAGACAAGTCTTCCTGGGTGGGGCCAGTGGCTTCAAAGCTCTCATGCACGTCAGCCGTCCGAGCATAGTGCACTTTGGTGCCTGCCACTTCGTACACGCCCGGCCAGTCAATGGCCCAGTCCCCATTGATGACGTAACGCTGGTTGGCGTTCATCAGAGCTGCAGAGGGAAGGCAGAGGGAGAGATGAGATGGCTCCCAGTTGGGTGCGGACATTACACACAGGTAGATTAACAAGGAGGACTGGTGCAGAAAGAGCAGGATGAGTGCCAAGTAGGGCTGCCAACCTCCAGGTGGTGGCTGGAGATCTCCTGGGATTACAACTGATTGCCAGGTGACGGAGATCAGTTCACCTGGAGAAAATGGCTGCTTTGGAAGGTGGACTCTATGGCACTGTACCCTGCTAAAGTCCCTCCTCTCTCCAAACCCTGGCTCCACCCCTAAAATCTCCAGATATTTCCCAAACCAGAGCTAATAGCACTAACAACTGAGTAGTTGGGCCTAGTGGTTGGAGAGAAAGTCCAGGCTCTGCCTTCTAAGGAAGCTACAGAAACTCTATTCACGTGTTACAGTGAACACATGTACATACATAGATCTGTTTGTACAAAAGAGTCAACATGCATTCACAGCAATTGAAAGCAGGATAAATGTGCCATTTCAGTCACATGTTCAGTTGTATCTGCATCAAATGGAACATGAGAATTACTCAGTGTGTGCATAAAAGTAATCAAGTGTACACTGTACACGGATTATATGTGTTTTCACTGTAATGTGTGAACAGGGCTCCTGTCACATTCGATTATATGTGCTTTCACTCTAATGTGTGAACAGGGCTCCTGTCACATTCCAAGAACAGGGCCTTTTCTGTGGTGGTCCCAGAGTTAAGGAATAGGCTCCCCTGAGAAGTCCATGCGTGTCCAGAGAGTCATCTTTTTTCCATTCTGCTGGCAATTTGGGAATTGGCTTGAGATTCTTCACTGCTATTTTACACAGTTTTAGAATATCCTTTTAATAGCATTTAAATTGTGCTTTTAAAAATGTTCAGTGTTTTTTTGGAAGCTGATTTATGAATTTTTGTTGCTGTTGAAATATGGTCTAGAAAGGTTGTAAAACACCCCTCCACAAACAAATAAAAAGGCCAGGAACTGGAATTCTAGTGGGGTCCAACAAGTGTCTAGGAAGGATACATGTTGTGGTTACAGTGTTGGATTAGGAATTGGGAGACCCAGGTGCAAATCCCCACAGCCAAGAAGTACAGGAGGTGACCGTGGGTGAGCCACTCTCTCTCAGCCTGGTTTACCTTGCGAGATTGCTGTGAGGGCAAAACAGGGAGAAGAGAATTTATAGAATGCAGAATACCAGCACTCTCAATCTATGAATACAGAAAGTATACACCATGTATTTGGGTGATATCCATTGGGAGCAAGTAGGAGTATCACAGTGTGTGCGAGTATGGTGCAATAGTTAGACTGCTGGACTAGGATCTGGAAGACCTGGGTTCAGATCCCCATTCATGCCAGCTTACTGGATGACCTTGGGCCAGTCACGCATTCTCAGCCTAACCTACCTCACAGAGGAAGAGGAGGAGATTGGATTTATACCCCGCCCTTCACTTGGAGTCTCCGAGCGGCTTACAAACTCCTTTCCCTTCCCCTCCCCACAACAGACACCCTGTGAGGTGGGTGGGGCTGAGAGAACTCTGACACAAACTGCTCTTTCAGGAACAGCTGTGCCAGAGCTTGTGACTGACCCAAGGTCACACCAGCAGCTGTATGTGGAGGAGTGGGGGAATCAAACCCGGTTCTCCCAGATTAGAGTCTGCGCTCCTAACCACTACACCAAACTGGCTGTACAGGGCTGTTGTGAGGATAAACTGGAGGAGAGAACTATATATGCCTCCTTGGGTCCCCATTGGGGAGAAAGGCAGGGTATATCTGGTTAAATAAAAATAAATAAATTAGTAACAGAAATCAAGGTGCCCCTATTGGTTTTCTAAAGAATAATATTGGATCTAATGATATGAAACTGGTTACATTACACCTTTGATGACTGTAGCCAGAACTTATATTGCTGCTGTACAGAAATCAAAGAGTCCCCACCATCAATAGACTGGTACAAAAGGATTTGGACAGTCACACTTTTTGACCAAGCTGACTTATAATAGAAGGGAACTGGGAAGACCGTAATCTTATAGATTTGTGAAAACCTGGATTTTGTTTACTGGCCATTGGAACAAAACTTTTTCTTATTGTATACAATTATATATACTATTTTCCTTGATATTAAAAAAAAGAGGGAGAGGAGAAACTTGTATTCCACTGAGAGCACTTTAGGGGTAAAGTGGGATATAAATTTGATAAGACAGACCAGTATGTGCCCCATCCACTGCCAAACAGGGGACCAGGATAAATGCTCTCCCGGTGCTGGTGGGAGGGGGCTATGTGCAGAATTGGATGGGGCAGAAGTTGCTTCCTACCCAGATAGTTGCGGCTGCGATCCGTCACCTTGATGTGCCTCGCGCCTGCTGGGATCCGGGTCACATTCTTGTACCCAAAGAAGCCTGTCAAGAGATCAGAGAGGGGAGAGAGTCAAGTGTAGGGGGAGAGGAAAACCAGGGCAAGGTGTTGAGGAGGCTGCTGCCGTCAGCGGTACAACAGGACGTGTGTTTGGGTCCATGGTGAATAAGAACTATGTTGGGATGGTGGGAAGGGGGACTGCTTATAGCGTGACACACAGCAAGAGGCAAAAGGCTTCGTGAGACAACAAAGCTGTTGGCTCAGACCCTAAGATCATTCATTCCCCAAAAGTCATCTGAAATGTTAGGCATTTCAGATACCTCCTTGTTCTATGATCAGAACAAATTTTAGGGGACTTGAACTGTGGATGCGCATAGTTGTGGCAAACGGGGGTGCAGAATGAATCCGGACTCTTAAGAAACGGAGTGGGGTTTTTTTCCTTTCAGGGGAAAGCAGCCATTTAGTCCTCGTTGTTACAAAGATAGCTTAATAAGGGGGATCCCCTGATAAGTAATTCTGCTGAAAAAAAGAGCTGGGGAACCCTCAATAAGGGGAAGGAGGACTAGCTCTTAAGCCATGTTGTTTCTGGGCTGCTCTTTCAACCGCCTGAGGCTCAAATCAGTCTGGGATTGGGCAGTTCCGATCAGGGCAATGGTACACATCTCTTCCCCAGCACCACAGCTTTAACTGATGCTACTTTCTGCAGTTGTTAGATCTGGGGGTGTTCTGATTTATTTCATTTCATTCATTTATGCCCCTTTTTTTCTCCTCAATGGAGACCTGTAGCAGCTTACAACATTCTCCTCTCCCCTATATTTTATCTTCAGAACAACCCTGTGAGGTACTCCAGGAAATTAAGATACATGTGCTAACGTAGCAGAAGGCACAGAGGTTTGCAGCTGTCTCTCTGTCTCAAGTACTGGATATAATTT